>NC_133327.1:207913052-208213052 GCF_042186555.1 Aquarana catesbeiana
GGAAAGAGGAGCATCACATTCTAAATCATCTTCTTGGGCCAATGAAGAAAAAGTCTCACACTCTGTCTCTGCTGCTCTCTCCCTCAATTGCTCCTTTGGGGAGCTGGGCAGTGGCACTGGTAGTGTGATTGGTGGTGGTGACTGTAAAGGCAACTCCACTTTACTAGGTTTCTTGCCTATTCCATAAAAATATGCAGCCATGACACCTGTAGAAGTGGAAGGAGGCGCTGCACTGGCAGTGGAAGTGGCAGCAGATGTTGGTGGTCTGGCAGGAAAAGTAATATTAGAAGAACTGGGGGTGGTGGAACTAGCTTTGCTGGTGGCATTGGCAGTGACACCCACTGCTGTGGACGGCATGTTGGTGGCGGCAGAAGTGTCAGAGGCACAAGTAGCAGAGACCTTGCCACTTTTTTTACCAAGGCGTCCACCGCGACCACGACCACGACCACTACCTCTACCAGCCTTCACTTTTACATTAGAACGGTACATTTCTGAACTTTACAGCAACTGCAAGTCAGAAAATGGACTGGAGTGGAGATAGGGTATATAGAATCTCAATCTATAAATCACCCCCCACCACAACACGGGCAGCCTCTGAGGCTATCACAACACTAGCAGCAACACTAGTATCACTAGTCTATCTATCAAGTTCACAACACAGATGTAGCTTGCTTCACTACTATTCTGCTGCTGTGCTTAGCTTATGCTCAAATGAAATAGTTCAGGATCTCTGATAAAGTGACAATGAATTCAAACGGACCAGCTAAGATTGACTGTTCTGAAATGAATCAGCGTGTCTGTCTCTCTCTGCTAGCAAATCGTAAGTGAAACTAAGTTGGCTGTACATGCGGTTCTAGCTATGTTACTGCCCCTCCTCTTTGGTTACAATTGACCAATAATAACCATCATCATCATTATTTTTATTTTACTTAATTTTTCTCTCTACGTCGAATCTTCTCTCTCTATGTCGAATCTTCTCTCTATGTCGAATCTTTTCAAATAATCTTGGACTACTATGGTGGATAGACTATAGAGTTAAGGTTAGGCACATTCGACCACAGGTTCGATAGACACAAATTGTTATTGTTAGCGTCATGTCGAATCTCCTATCTATATCGAACTGTTGTCGCAACGAAAACGAAAATAAAGCATTTGTTTATGTCGGATCTTTCGTTTTTTGGAATCTGCGCTTTCGTTATCGTTTGTTAAAACGATAACGAAAATACCTGAAATTCGGACGAAAATGCATTCGGACGAAAACGAATGCACATGTCTACAAAATACCAGTAGAATGTACAGAATGTGGCAGTGAGAGACATATTGCAGCTTTGCACCCAGGCCCTGCTCCTGCCCCACTAGAGACTGTAGAACCCAGGAAAGATCAGGGCAGGGAGCAACAAGAGACCCCACTCTCCTCAGTAATGTCTAATTGCACTGAAGTATGCGGACAAGGCAAGAGTGCACGTTCATGCTCCAAAATCTGTTTAGTGACTGTGTATCCCACTGGCAAGAGAGAAAGGGCAGTGAAAATGTATGCAGTGCTAGATGAACAGAGCAACAGATCCCTTGCAAAGTCAGACTTCTTTGATATCTTTAATCTTAAGGCAAGTGCAGTTCCATACACTCTAAGGACATGTGCGGGGACAATTGAAACCACAGGGAGAAGAGCTTCTGACTTTACCATTGAATCCTTCAATAAGAAAGTGCAGTTTCCACTTCCTACCCTAATAGAGTGTGGCATGATACCTGACGACAAAACTGAGATTCCCTCTCCAGAAGTAGCTCATCACCACCCTCACCTCCGCTCAATTACTCACCTTATCCCAGCTGTTGAGCCAGATGTATCTATCCTTCTACTTCTTGGGAGAGACATCCTTCAGGTTCACAAGGTGCGCCAGCAAATCAATGGACCTTATAATGCCCCCTATGCACAGAGACTGGACCTGGGGTGGGTCATTGTAGGAGAAGTTTGCCTGGGGACAGTGCACCAGCCTGACAATATTACCACTTTGAAGACATCTGTGTTAACAAATGGACGCACATCCCTACTCAGTCCCTGTCACAACAGCTTCATTGTCAAGGAAAGCTTTGGCAGGTCGACACAACACTGTGACTCCTCTACTCTATATGGTAAAGAAGAAGTCAATTCCAACATTGAGACAGACAATCTAGGAATTACAGTGTTCCAGAAAACTAAAGATGATGATAAACAGGCCCTCTCTATAGAGGATCAGACTTTCTTGCAGATTATGGATGGAGAGGCTTACCAAGATGACACACCCAGACGTGTTTTGCCTAGTAACAGGGAACAAGCCATGAAGCGTTTGCATTCACTCAGCAAAACTCTGCAGAGGAAGCCAGAAGTGAAAAATGATTTCACTGAATTCATTAAAGGGATGCTAAACACTGACTTTGATGCTGTGAAATTCTTCACTGATAGCAAGACTGTCCTAGGGTACATTTGCAGCACCACTAGGAGGTTCCATCTGTATGTCTCCAACAGAGTGAATAGAATCAGGCTCTCTTCACACCCAGATCAGTGGTTCTATGTATCTACAGAGCAAAACCCTGCAGTTTATGCCACTAGACCTACTCAAGCAGCATGCCTTCAGAACTCTATATGGTTCTCAGGCCCATCCTTTCTGTACCAACCACACTGTGAGCAGATAGACACTGCTAATGTTTATCCACTCATAGAGCCCGAAGCTGACCCTGAAATCAGATCAGAAATTACGAGTTTCAGTACCAAAGCTTCTGAAGCCACACTTCACTCACATTGCTTTGATAGATTTTCTTGTTGGAAGATATTAGTTAAGACCCTAGCCAGACTCATCCATGTCGCTAAAACCTTCCGGAGAGAAACCAATAGCGATCAGGTCAGGAGGTGGGAAAGTTTCCATGAACAGGTCAATCTAGTAGAACTTGCTCAAGCAAAGTCTGTTATAATTTCTTCTGTTCAAAACAAACATTTCCAGAAAGAAATTGACTGCATCAAAAAACAAAAGTCATTCCCAAAACAAAGCCGTCTTAGGAGGCTTAGCCCCTTTTTAGACAAGAATGGGTTGTTGAGAGTAGGAGGACGTTTGTCTCTTGCTGAACTTTCAGAAGAAGAGAAACAGCCTGTCATTATACCTTATGATCTCCACGTTGCGACACTGCTTGTTAGGTACCATCATGAACAAGTAGTTCACCAAGGGCGACACATCACAGAAGGTGCAATTAGATCCGCAGGTCTCTGGATTCTTGGTGGCAAACGCTTGGTATCAGCTGTTATACACAAATGTGTCATCTGTCGCAAACTGCGAGGAAAATTACAAAGTCAAAAGATGGCAGAGCTACCAGAGGACAGAGTAATTGCTCAACCACCTTTCACCAATGTGGGCCTAGATGTATTTGGTCCATGGTCTGTTTTAACCCGTCGCACTAGAGGAGGCAGTGCGGACAGCAAACGATGGGCAGTCCTTTTCACTTGTTTGTCCACCCGAGCTGTACACATAGAGCTACTTGAAGCCATGTCAACATCAAGCTTTATTAATGCCTTGAGGAGATTCTTCTCAATTCGTGGCCCAGCAAAACTGCTCTGTTCTGACAGAGGGACAAACTTTGTGGGAGCCTGCAAAGAACTTAACATTTGTGACAGCGAATCACAATTGCAAGACTTTCTCCAAGACAGAGGATGTACATGGGTCTTTAATCCTCCACACTCCTCACATATGGGTGGTGTCTGGGAGAGACTTATAGGTATTGCCAGGCGAATCTTGGACGCTATGTTGCTACAAACCAAACCTGTTCACTTGACCCATGAGACTTTAAGCACCTTTATGGCAGAGGTTACGGCTATTATGAATGCCAGGCCTTTAGTTCCTGTGTCCTCAGACCCAGATACACCTATGGTCCTTACCCCAGCAATGTTGTTGATGAACTCTTTGTCTGCTCCATCTGGGACCATAAGTACAACACAAGTTCATGCAAAACAATGGAAGCAAGTACAATGCTTGGCAGACACCTTTTGGAAAAGATGGAAGAGAGAGTATCTGTCAAATCTGCAACGCCGTAGGAAATGGACTGAGGATCGCCCAAACGTAAAAGTGGGTGATGTTGTTCTGTTGAAGGACAGCCAAGAGGGCAGGAACGAGTGGCCCGTAGGACTTATTGTCAATGCTCTACCAAGCAGGGATGGCAAGGTTAGAAAGGTGGAGGTCAAAACTGTAAAAAATGAGACCGCCAGAATTTATCTCAGACCTATAACTGACATTATAGTTTTGATCTCAGACTAGCTAGGATTACATTTTCCTGTATATGTTTTTTCTGCATAGCAGTAGTTATTCAGGTAATGACATAATAAATTATGCCAGACAGGGAGTGTTCTGCCCATATTGTTCATATTAATATGTGCTATGTGCTGTTACAGTTTATACTGTAATGTTAGTTTATGTTGTTGCCATCTAGTGGTCAGAGATGGTATTACTTTGCCAGAGCTTGAAGGAAGTAGGATTCTCCTCATAGTAAAAGGCAGTAACCTTTAACCTGGAACTGTATTTCCTTCATTTCATTACTGCTCCTGTATCTAATACACTGCATGAAGAAGAGCTCTTAAACTATTCCTGGACTAATGATGGAATTGTCTTTTTACAAAGTTATTCGGGATAAAGAATACATACAGATCTGATGTCTCACGTTTCTTGACTTCTGAATTATTGTTAAGCTGTCTGACTAGTGTTATGCAACAGTTCAATAACGCAAAGCAGAACAATAGGGAAGGAGAACCTTACATAGTTTATCTGTTTATGTACTTTTCTGTAACAATCTGTTTCACTTGTACGAATCACTCACTGAATTCAGGCGGTAAATGGGGTCTCTGCAGATTCATGACACTTCAGGGAATGACCACTCTGTTTATGGCTTGTGTATATAGTGGTCCCCCTGTTGCATCCCTCTGTCTATTTATACTAATCTATTTGAATATGGTTTCAGTATTCTGAATCTGATACACAGTGGGTTGGTGCAATTAATATCTACTAGCACTACTGCTGCCGTTATAGTACGTGTGTATTTATATTACATACACACGCCCTCAAATATTAGTATGTCTATGATACATTACATCATGATATCTATCTATTTTCTTGTGTATATATATATATATAGCTGTAGACAATCCTGAACTTTTTATGAATGAGTTATACCACTTTGGCTATTACCAATATGATATCATGATGACATCTATCTTTCTAATTATGTATTAATTACTTATTTATTTATTTGGTTGAGTAATTTTTAATTAATGCATTCATGGTTTGTCAAGCTTTTAATAACCATAGCATATTCTATGTTTTTAAATAAGGAGTTGGGGGGGCCTTACCCACTGTGCACCCCTATGTGGCTCGATGTGTACATTGCACCCAGCGCATGACCACTGGCACCATCCTCTAGTTTTACTATAGGCCAGAGTGGCCTCTCCATTCATCCATTGTATAGTGCATAATCTGTATTTGGCCGCTAAGAGGAGCAGTTTCCCACTTGTTTAGATGCCTAGGCGAGCATGGGCCAAATACAGAGGGGGCGGTGGAGCCGCTCTGAAACGGAATGCAGGGTGGAACGCAAACACACCCGCACTTTCGGGCCGTGCTCTCCACACGTTGGATTCCCTCTAGATGCGTGCGCAGGAGCGGACGTGATATTGTGCGGGCTGGAAGTGCGAGTTGGAATGCAGGGACACCCGCACTTCCTGGTTCTGCGATGGCGTGCGTTCCAATGGGTGCCGCGGCACAACGAGGGATCACAGGGACAGAATGGAATCCCCCTCCCGTACAGAGCCATAGAGAGTGAGGCATTAGGGTAGGTTTATTCCTGACTATCTTTTCTTTTGGGGGATCGAGCAATGTACTGCCAAGAACACGGTATGGAACACTTACATCAGTTAGATTGGGTCTAGCGTAATTTATGCTGGGCAACTGATATGGTTTTATTGTGTTTTGATACGTGGATTTTTGGATCCATTACCTATGTGGTTAAATGGGCATGGCCTATTAGGGTAGTGGTCATTTGGGGTGTGGTCATATGGATGTAAACATTAGGGCACACAGGACAGAGGAGCCACAGACCGCCTAGGCTCTGAGGAAAGGGGTGCGCCCCTGAAACGCGTCAGCCATTTAGCCATTTGGGGTGCCATCATCTACCTCTTGTCATCAGGCAGCAAAGGACGTAGCTGCCATTGTTAAGAAAAGCCTGTTTTTCACACTCACTTGTGAGTAGTACCTTTGTTTTTACACTTTTAATAAATCCTTTTATTGGTAATGCACTAGGTCGGTGCGCCCTCTTCTCTTTTTATTTTTTCTTTAGTTGTACGAACACCCATTGTTCTGAAGAGGGCTGCAAGACCATAGAATTTGCCTTATATTCAAGAATGGACCACACCATCTGTGTCTAGCAAAACACAGGAGCGCAGGAGAGTATTGCTAAGAATACCTCTGCATCAATGGCTGCTATGGGGATAAAAGGAGAGAAAGTCATGGTGTGGCCTCCATCCTCCCCTGACCTCAATCCTATTGAGAACCTTTGGAGCATCCTCAAGCAAAAGATCTATGAGGGTGGGAGGCAGTTTACATCCAAACAGCAGCTCTGGGAGGCTATTCTGACATCTTGCAAACAAATTCAAGCAGAAACTGTTCAAAAACTCACAAGTTCAATGGATGCAAGACTTGTGAAGCTGCTATCAAATAAGGGGTCATATGTTAAAATGTAACGTGACCTGTTAAAATGTTTAAAAAGTTAAAATGTTGTTCAAAATTTGATTGAAATAGCTTTTGATTTCAGTTAATATGCTGCAAGCACAACAAAGGAAAATGTTCAGTTCTTTACAACCTATAAAGTGTTTTAAAACTTACTGTGTGTAAAAATTTGGAACAGTGCATTGTAAATTTTTTATTTTGAAAAAAAAACTTATCATTAGGAGGTTTGTTCAATAAAATTTGAATTGTACTCTTAATAGTTGATAACATGAGAATTGTGCTGACTCTTGTTTACATCAATTATTTGGGTAAATGAGAAAAAATATAATTGGCATAATAATTTGGAACAAGGTGTATACACTAATGTCAAGATTACTGACACGGTCTCACTACACTACACTGAAACTATATGAGCTGTCCCTACTCCACATTAACCTGTTGCCGCCCGCCCACCGTCATATGACGGTGGAGCGGTGCGGCTCTTGTTCTGGGCCGCCGTCATATGACGGCGGCTGGTTTACATAGGGCATGCGCGCGATCGCAGGCACGCAGCCCTGCTCTGTCGGTGTCGCCGTGTCCCCGGGACACAGCGCGTCACCGACAGGGGTGAACAGCCATTGGGCATGGCTGTTCACCATGTGATCGGCCGCGATTACGTCACGGCCGATCACAAAGGGTGTTCCCCGCTTTAGATCGCACATGCGCACGATCGGGAGCACGCAGCGCTGTCACGTCGGTGGCGGCATGTTCCCAGGAACACTGCTCGTCACCGACAAGGGTAAACAGCCAATGGCTGGTGGCTGTTTACCACATGATCGGCTGTGATCCATTCACAGCCGATCACTAACTGTAAACATAGACCGGTTACTAGCTGTCACCGGCTCTTCTCTCCTCACACACCATTTCCAGTGTGAGGAGAGAAGAGCCAGGAGCAGTGAGTGACCGATCTATGTGTGTTTTGTAGTGTACTGCACCAACACCACAAAGAGAACCTGTCACATCGCCCCCCCAATTACAGCTGTCACCCAACAGTCACCACATCAGTACTTATAAAAGTGCACCTGTCACCCATCAGTGCCCACAAAGTGCACCTGTCACCCGTCAGTGCCCACAAAGTGCACCTGTCACCCGTCGGTGCCCACAAAGTACACCTGTCACCCGTCGGTGCCCACAAAGTGCACCTGTCACCCGTCGGTACCCACAAAGTGCACCTGTCACCCGTCGGTGTCCGCAAAGTGCACCTGTCACCCGTCAGTGCCCAAAAAGTGCACCTGTCACCGTCAGAGACTGCCGTTAGCGGTGCACCTATCACCCTTCAGTGACCGTCATCAGTGACCGTCATCAGTGACCGCCATCAGTGACCGTCGTCAGTGACCCATCCGTGACCCTCATCTGTCACCTATCAGTCCAATAAAGTGCACCAGTCACCATCAGAGACTGCCATCAGTGACTGTCAATCATTACCTGTCACCTGTCACCCACCAGTGACCGTCGCATGTCACCGATCACCTGTCATCCATCAGTGACCGTCACCGATCACCTGTCACCCATCAGTGACCATCACCTGTCACCCATCACCTGTCGCCCACCAGTAACCATAATTTGTCACCTGTCACACAGCCCATCAGAAAAAATGTCCAAAAGATTTTATACAAGTGAGGAGGCGTTCCAGATCCTCTCCATGACTGATGAGAGCAGCGGGGAGCTCTCATCAGATTCAAATGCCAATTCTGATTGTGAATCAAATTCAGCATTTGAACCGATCGAAAGTAGTGGATCGGCAAACGATTCAGATGAAGAATGGATCCCTCCTAAAAGAGCACGGCGCTCTGGAAACCAGGCAGCCACCAGCAATATACCCCAGGATCAAATTCCCAGTACTAGCGCTGCTGCCAGCGATTGACCCCATAACCAAAGGCCCAGTCCTAGAGCTGCCGCCAGTGAAAGGCCACAAGAAATGCCCATTACCAGCACTTCCGCAGCATCACGCCCAAATGCCAGCACAGGAACTCCAACTACCAGCACTGGAGTGCCACGTCCCCCAAGAGCCAGGGCCGCTACATATCTCCCAGAAGGTCTTGCCAATCCAACATGGCTGCCTTCCGACTCAGGATCAGCAAGAATTCCCCCTTTCACCGCACAGCCAGGTGTGCAGGCCAATACCCCAAATTTTTCGGAAATTGATTGTTTTAATTTATTTTTGCCCAACACTTTGCTGCAACTCATCGTGGACCAGACCAATTTATATGCCCAGCAGCAATCTTCTTACGCCCGTCCATTCGAGTGCAAGGATTTGACTCTGGAGGAGTTCAAAATGTTTATGGGCCTCACCATAAACATGGGGCTTACAAAAAAAAATGAAGGACATGCCTATTGGTCCACCCACCCCATTTACCACATGCCCATTTACTCTTCTGTAATGCCCAGGTCCCGATACGAAATGATAATGCGCTTCCTTCATTTCAATGACAACACCCAGTGCCCTCCCCGCAATCATCCAAATTACGATAAATTATATAAACTTCGCCCACTCATTCATTTCTTTTCCCAACGATTTGCAGAACTCTATTGCCCCGTACACACGGTCGGATTTTCCGATGGACAATGTCCGATCGGAGCGTGTTGTCGGAAATTCCGACCGTGTGTGGGCTCCATCGGACATTTTCCATCGGATTTTCTGACACACAAAGTTGGACAGCAGGAGATAAAATTTTCCGACAACAAAATCCGATTGCGTCAATTCCGACCGTGTGTGGCCTTTTTCCGACGCACAAAGTGCCACGCATGCTCAGAAGAAATTCCGACACGGGACAGCTCGTTCTGGTAAACTTAGCGTTTGTAATGGATACAGCACTTTCATCACGCTGCAATGTTAAAAATGGTTTAATACAGCGCACTCTCTTCTTCTTTATAATGTGACAAGAATTAAGTCGTTTTTCTGCTCATATTCACACACACTTCTCACAAACTTATTTTGTTACTATTTCTCGGGATTCCCTCAATATATTTTGATTTCTCACATTTGACAACATATTTTTTTTTGGTGATTTTGATTTGTACTTCCGAAAATGTTTGTGTGTTTTTTGTGACAAGTTCCCACAACACCACTAATATGTTGTTCTATTTAATCTGTAGGAGATTGTTTGGTGTTGTTGTCCCTTGTTAATTACACATTTTATGTTAGAAATGTACCTGAATCGTCACCAACAAACTGTCCTTTTTGGATGAAAACACACACAGGAGAGTAGAATTTACCTAACTAAATTTTATTAAGGGGTCACAACTATAAACAAAGAGGGAGGCAACGCTGGAGAAACTGCAGAAGTGGGTGAAGCCTTGGACCCCCAGGGCAGACATCAATTATTTAAAAGCAAAATTGGTGGCCTGAGGAGTCCTTATCTAAGGGAGGGCAGTCTGGTCCAGAAGGCCCAGAGATCCGGAAAGCAGCAGATGACATCTGTGTCCCCAGGCTGTGGTCATACGAGAGACTGCATCTTCTGTCAGACCAGACTGAACCCAGGGCAATCACTCTTTGGTCTTCTTTCCACGCTTTCTTCCAGCCTTTGGCTGTGGTGGTGGAGTTGTGGCAGCAGGAGGAGGAGGAGGATCGTCCCTCTCAATGACATCCGTCTTGTGTGTCAGTTCCCCACTCTCCCCCTTACGTAGGACTTTATAAATCAGGTCCTCAGAGATCTTGCGTTGGCCCTCCTACATGCCCTGCAATTTGGTGGCAGCCATGCAGGCAAAGGCCTCTTCAGGACTGGGGAAGGCTCTGAGGGACGCAGAAGCCTCCTGGATCAGCCTGTATGCTGAATCCTGCACAGGACTGGGAGTGGCCTTCCTGGCCCTTTTGTATGGCAGGCGGAGGGGAGGAACCTGAGACTCAGTCAGGCTGCGACTTGTCCCAGGCTTCTCTTGGCTGACACTTAGCCCCGCCTCCTCCTGGCTGCCACTAACCCCCGCCTCCTCCTGACTGCCACATTCCACAACCTCCTCCTGGCTGAGGTCTTCCTGTGTATGAAAAAGGGACATAGATTTAGTATTTTTTACATCAATCACACACAATTTTCACCTCCTGACTGCTGCAAATTGAATGTTAACAAATATAACAGACTATCCTTCTGAGCCCAGCAGTTTTCATTCTTGTCCCAATTTTGGGTGCCCACTACTGTCTATTGATATGTAAAACACTTTTTTTAATCAGCAATTAGTGATCAATAATAACATCTAGTAAACATCATTTATTTATTGCCCAGAAATCTGTAGAAGAATTCTATACCTGACTCCAGCTGGGCTCCTCCACTTCTTCCTGGCTGGAAGGCCCAAGTTGGACATCGGAAGCCTCAGCTGGGGTGGAAGGAAGAGTGGAAGGAAGAGTAGAGAGGGATTCCCTGACTTCAGTGTGGTCTGACAGAAATCGCAGTCTCTCATAGTACCACAGCCTGGGGACATAAATGTCATCTGCTGCAGCTCCGGACCTCTGGGAATCTGTGACCTTCTTGCGCTCCCTAAGATATGTGCTCCTCAGGCCACCAATTTTGGCTTTTAAATAAGGGATGGTTGCTGTGGGGACCACCGGCTTCACCAACTCCAGCAGTTTCTCCAGCGCTGCCTGCCTCTTCTGTTTGTGATTATAGTGGGGGTGTCTCACCTGCCACAGACAGGGCAGCTCCCTGTACTTGTCTATGAACAGGGGCAGGAAATTGTGGTCATTGAACCCATCCATTTTCTCTGCAAGACACAACACAAGAAAAAACTCTAATGTCAGGCCAAACTCCCCTAATCTTGTTACAATATAGGCTTCCAATTCGAAGCAGTATAGGCCCAAGTTTAGATCCTACCTTCGTTAGCACGATCGGCGTCTCCGATGCTCCTTCCTCCGCTCACAGATCGTACGTAAGACGCGCGTGTTACAATTTATACACACTGCGCATGCGTATAACTCTGCCCGCCCCTGACGTTCTTTCTATTCTATTCCCCGCCCCTTTTCGTTCGGCGCAGTGGAGGAAGAGCACATGGCGGAGAGACAGCAGGATCCTGATAATTGGAGCAACGAGGAGGAGGAGGAGGAGGAAAGGCCGGAGCCTGAAACGTCCCAATCCAGAAGGAGATTAAAGGACTCAAATATGTCCTTTGGGGAGATGTTGGAAATGGTGGACATCCTGAAGAAGGCCGACTATGATGGAAAGTATGAGCCTTACCCCAACCACAATGTCCGAAAGGCCAAGATCATGGCGAAAGTGGTCAGGAGTCTGCACCGGAAATTCGGGGTACGACGATTGAAAGATCAGCTCAGGAAGCGGTGGTCGGACCTGAAATTACGAGAACATGAGCAGTACAGAAAGATCCGGAGAGTGCTGCAAAAAAGTAAGTATTTGTGCTGTGTTCCTATTGTTCTTGTGTTTATTACGTTCGTGCTGCTCCATGTGCTTTTAGGAACTGTTGTACAGTTTAAAATGGCAACTTTCATGTTCATGGGCACATTATTCGTTCGGATCACACATTTTTATTTCGGACTATAAAATACCATTGTTTAGCCCATATGCATTTGGCCACCATTTTGACGCCCTATACTTGGCTTCAAAGAATTGGGTTGTGTAGATGGCTTTGTTACTAGAATGAAATGCCAACTAGATTATGTGTAATGAGAGGACACTCAGCAGCTGTTTTCACATCTGGACACTGGAGCACTAGTGTGGGACACAAGAACACCCTTTTTATTATGGGGGCCACACAGGTGCTCCAGTGTATACTATAGGGGGGGCTACATCTGTGAAGCTTGTACTAAACAGGTAAAGTATTGAAGCTTGACAAAGGACAATAAAAAAGCTACATCTTGGAACTCTGCTAAAATAGACAATTGTACCCCACTTCCAAGCAATGTTTCATCTTTATAGTTCTGCCATCAAATATCTGTGTGCTAATTATACCATTTTTGTTTTACATAGGGGAGAAAAGACACGGAGGACACCCCTCATCCGAGGAGACCAGAGCCCCCCCCCTCTGGAAGAAGGGGAAATCCCCCCAACACAAGATGAGCAGGAGGAAGAAGACGTGGTGGAACTAGTCACCACAACAGGTGAGTGTCTGCGACCACAGGCTCCGATAAGAGATGGATGGCGGCATTTTTTGGGAAACCTAATTTATTTTGGGGTTCGTCTCTTTTTAGGTGATCGTGAGGTTGTGGATGAAGATCCTTTCACATCCGAAAGTGCCCAGATCGTGATCGGGGAGATCATGGGGTGTAATTTACAATTGGAAAACATCAAGCAAAACATCAATGATGTTATTCCAAAATATAAAAACATCATTGATGTTTTGGGGCGAGTTTAAAACCCCTCCAAATCACTTTCTTCTTTTGTGTGCTACAATGTGCGAAATGTTTTTGTGATTTTTCCCAAAGCCAAATTTGGAGGATGCACACAGTGTGCCAACATGTGCTATCTGCCATCACGGGAGATCAATGGACGCGTTTTGGGGGTGCAACCCCTTCCTCAATTATAAAGTAGCGGTGAGGAAGGGCTTTCTCCCCCAAAACACGTCCCTTCATCCCCCGTGATGGCAGATATCACATGTTGACATTGGGAAATTTGTGTGCATCTTCCAAATTTGGCTTTTCCTGGGGTGATTTCCCCCCATCTGAACGCAATATCAAACACAGTTCCTAAATACTCATGTCTGATATTGCCTTCCAGTTCTACCAAATGTGAACTTTGTAAGATCAAGATTTGTGTCTTTCTTGTTGGTTTTACACAGGCCTGTTTTCTATAAAATGCACATTTTGATTTTGGATAATGACACCACAAAAATTGATATACAACAAACATGTTGGTTTGTCAGAAAAAACTTTGGTAAATGCACATGTGATTGTGCAGGTATTAAAAAGATTGCTCATCAAGAATGTGTGGATTATTGTCTCAACGCTACAACACTTTTGGGGTGATGTAATTGTTGTTTTATGAGAAAATGGGGGTTATTTCCTAAGGGCAAATCAACTTTGCACTACAAGTGCAGTTTCAGTGCAGTTGCAAGAGCACTTGTAGTGAAAAGTGTCTTTGCATTTAGTAAATAACAGCCAACAGTGCTTTGTAAGGTTACACAATCACGACATTTTCTGCACTCCACACATTTCTGTCAGGGTCAGCTAAAACAAACACAAGCAGTAAATGTCCACAAAGAAGAGCCTGGGGGGAGATGCCTGTCGAGAACTTCAAGTCCTGCAGGCTTCTCCCTGTGGCCAAATACCGCAAGGTAGCGACCAACCTCTGCTCCGGAGTGATGTCTTGCCTCATGCAGGTATCCTGCCTGCTGATATAGGGGGTCAGCGAAGCCAACAAACGGTGAAACACGGGGTCCGTCATCCTGAGAAAGTTCCTGAAATCATCAGGATTATTCTCATGGATCTCACGGAGCAAAGGCATATGAGAGAACTGGTCACGCTGAAACAACCAATTCTTGGTCCATGAACTCCTCCCCTCCCTGTTCATGGACTGGACTTGTGTCAAGGTCAGAACCCCAACACCAAGCCCCCGCACAGCACGAACTCTACGAGGAGTACGTATATGAAACATGGCTAGAAAACGGTCGGCTGCTCAGAACGAAAGTAACAGAACGCACTGAAGAACAGCAAGGCCTGTGAAGAGCGACCTGAAAACCAGTAACGAATGAACAAGAATACGATGACTCCTTAAAGTCACGCGGAACTTGCTTTCACGCACTGGAGAGCAGATACAAACCCACAAGCACAAACTGAACGGCAGAAAACGATCTGAAAGCCACGAGTCTGAAAAAGCGCGAATCGTCTCTCACCAAACTTTTACTAACACGAGATTAGCAAAAGGAGCCCAAAGGGTGCCGCGCTTGGTTCTGAACCGGCCTTTTCTAGTCTCGTCGTACGTGGTGTACGTGACCGCGTGGTTGTCGATCGGAAATTCCGACAACTTTGTGCGACCGTGTGTAGGCAAAACAAGTTTGAGCCAACATCCGTCGGAAAAAATCCTAGGATTTTGTTGTTGGAATGTCCGATCAATGTCCGACCGTGTGTACGGGGCATATGTCTCCGATAGGCATATATGTGTAGATGAGTCCCTGGTACCCTTTTCTGGCCGGCTAGGAATAAAACAATACATTCCTAGCAAAAGGGCCAAATACGGAGTGAAATTTTATAAGCTTTGCGAGAGAGTCACGAGATATCTGTATGCGTTATGCATATACGAAGGAAGAGATTCCCAGCTCCAGCCCCCTGAGTGCCCGGCCTACATGGGCACAACTAGTAAAATTGTATGGGACCTGGCCTACCCACTGCTGAAGAAAGGTTATCACATATACCTGGATAACTTTTATACCAGCCTGCCCCTTTTCAAACACCTATACCTCACACAAACCCTGGCCTGTGGAACCTCCAGAAAGAATAGAAAGGGCTTCCCACAAGCCATAGTAAACAAGAAATTGTGAAGGGGAGAAAGAGCAACTTTGAGATGCAACGAAGTGCTGGCCTTGAGGTGGAAGGATATCAGGAATGTGTACATGATGTCCACCATCCATGACGACACTACAGTTGAAGTTCAGAGAAGACGATGGTCCCATTGAAAAGCCAAAATGTGTACAAGATTACAATCTGTACATGGGGGGGTGGATTTCAACGACCAAATGCTTCAGCCCTATTTAGCAATAAGGAGGTCCCGTTTCTGGTACAAGAAAGTAGCATTAATTAATTAATTCATTTGGCCATTTATAATGCCTACATAATTTACACCAAATCCACCAAAAGCCCTGCCCACTTCCTAAAATTAATTGAAGAAGTTGTCACGTCCCTCATCTACCATCAAAGACCCCCCCAGAAAACCTTCGCTCTGATGCTGTAAGCAGACTGCATGAATGCCTATTCCCGGACCACATTCCCCCATCTGAAGCAGGCCGAAGACGCCAAAAAAGATGTTGAGTATGCAGCAGTAAAGGATTTCGAAGAGATACCAGCTACCATTGTCCCCAGTGTCCCCATGAACCTATCCTTTGCATTGGTGAATGCTTCAGACTATATCACACATCCCTTAAATATTAGCCCATATTCTTAATCACTTCCCCATTTTCATGATCTGTGCTGACCATTTCCCATGCTTCCTCAAATAACCATTCCACTGCCTTCTATGTGAACTGACCCTGGCCTGTTTTTTGACTATGCCTCTGCCAACCTTTTGGACTGCTTACATATGAACCGACCCTGGCCTGTTTTACCAACTACGCTTCTGCCTACTGTTTGGACTGCTTTCATGTGAACTGACCCTGGCCTGTTTTACCAACTATGCTTTTGCCTACTGTTTGGACTGCTTACATGTGAACTGACCATGGCCTGTTTTACCAACTATGCTTCTGCCTACCACTTGGACTGCTTGCACATCATCTGACCCTGGCCTGTTTTATGGACTTTGCTTTTGCCTACCGCTTGGACTGATCTGTTGCCCTGCTACTGTAGGACACAGGGGTCTCACATGTGAGGGGCTCCAGAAATGTTTTTCCGGATGGAGAAAACAATTTTTTTGTTGTCTCCGGGTTTCATAATTTCCAGATTAGGGTCTGGAGTCCGGAGGCTTCATAGAGATTTGGGTGGGTCAAAGCCTCTACCCCTGTGCCCCTGTGCACAGGTCTTACCTGATTGTGGCCCTCAGCCTGCTGCTGACTTACTGCCGCCATCCCCCTGCCTGCAGCATAAACTGACCACACCTCTGCCTGCTACCTGGACTATGGAAATAATTAGCTGTAGCAAGAGGCAGTATGTTTATGAAGGGCTGGAGAGCGGTACAATAATGAGTGCAGGGAGGTAACGGTGTACCAGGACCAATATTATGGCTGTTTTGGCTGTCTCTGCCTGGACAATTTCTATGGACAAATGCTTTGGATGTGCTGACGATATCCTTGTGCTAACTATAGACAATATTCCTGCCTGCTGCCTGGATAATTACTATTGTTGCTAAGCACATCCCTGCCTGCTGCCTGCTGCCTGCTGCCTGCTGCCTGCACCAATTCTCTCCTCTGGGGACACTACTAAAACCACAGGTAATACTTTTTTTTTACCCTTTCCTCAATAGAATTTATTTTGGAGTGTAATTTTTGGTATGTAAATGCAATGTGTTAGAAATATAAGGGCCTTCGAAAATAATAGGTTGTCAGGAAATTAGATGTGTAATTTATGCTTGTAGAATGCCTGAAGGTGCTACTTCAATGGTGGGCCTCTGTATGTGGTCAGGCTGTGTAAAAGTCTGACACATGTGGTATCGCCATACTCAGGAGGAATAGCAGAATGTATTTTGGGGTGTCATTTTTGCTATGTACATGCTATGTGTTGGAAATATCTTAAAAATGGACAACTTTGTGGAAAAAAAATGCATTTTCATTTTTTTCCACATTTTCCAAAAACTTCTGGAAAAAAATGAACCGTTCAAAAGACTCATTATGCCTCATAGATTATACATTGGGGTGTCTGCTTTCCAAAATGGGGTCATTTTGTGGGCGTTTCCATTGTCCTGGGGCTCCAGGGCCTTCAAAACTGTAATAGGTGGTTGAGAAATGAGATGTGTAATTTATGCTTGTAGAACGCCTGAATGTGCTACTTGGATGTTAGGCCTCTGTATGTGGCCAGGCTGTGTAAAAGTCTCACACATGTGGTATCACCATACTCAGGAGGAGTAGCAGAATGTATTTTGGGGTATCATTTTTGCTATGTACATGCTATGTGTTGGAAATATCTTAAAAAGGGACAACTTTGTGGGAAAAAAATGCGTTTTCATTTTTTTTCCACATTTTCCAAAAACTTCTGGAAAAAAGTGAACCATTCAAAAGACTCATTATGCCTCATAGATTATACATTGGGGTGTCTGCTTTCCAAAATGGGGTCATTTTGTGGGAGTTTCCATTGTCCTGGGGCTCCAGGGCCTTCAAAACTGTAATAGGTGGTTGAGAAATGAGATGTGTAATTTATGCTTGTAGAACGCCTGAAGGTGCTACTTGCCTGGTGGGCCTCTGTATGTGGCCAGGTTGTGTAAAAGTCTCACTCATGTGGTATCACAATACTCAGGAGGAGTAGCAGAATGTATTTTGGGGTGTCATTTTTGCTATGTACATGCTATGTGTTGGAAATATCTTAAAAATAGACAACTTTGTGGAAAAAAAATGCGTTTTCATTTTTTTCCACATTTTCCACAAGGGATTAGTCCCAAGAAACACATGGACTTGTACGTGGCTGGGAGGAGGTGGCTGCGGACCATGTCATCCTTAGTGACCCAGAGGACTCCGGACCGAATGCCTCAGCAAACCTACGCTGCATGGCCTCCCTGATCCTGCAAAGCCTGCGTAAGGATCCTCGTATTCGTGGTATCAAGGAGAAGGACCAATACTGGCTGGCAACCCTCCTTGATCCACGTTACAAGGGTAAGGTTGCAGACCTTATCTTGCCATCACAGAGGGAGCAGAGGATGAAACATCTTCGGGAGGCCTTGCAGAAAGGTCTGTGCAACGCGTTCCCAGAGACTGGGAGGTTACAAACTCCTGTTTCTGGACAACGTGTTGCTGAGGCTTCGGTCAGTCAAAGAAGGAGCGGTGGAGAAGGTGGCCGTCTGACCGATGCGTTCAGACAATTTTTTGGTCCGCAGCCCCAAGGTATGATCAGTTCCAGCAACCATTGCCAGCGTCTGTTTTACATGGTGCAGGAATACCTAGGGGCAAGATCAGACTTGGACACCTTTCCCACTGAAAATCCTCTGGGTTACTGGGTCTTGAGGATGGATCACTGGCCAGAGCTTGCACAGTATGCAATTGAGCTACTGGCCTGTCCTGCATCCAGCGTTCTTTCGGAAGGCACATTCAGTGCTGCTGGAGGCTTTGTAACCGATCACAGGGTGTCCACCGACTCGGTCGATCGACTGACCTTCATAAAAATGAATCAGTCTTGGATCACCACCAGCTACCAAGCACCTGATGCTGATGTAACCGAATAATTTTTTTTTAAATCTCAGATCCCTTCAAAGACTGCCTATGCTGATGCTGAGTGACTATCCCTGAGTAATTATCCTCTTCCTCCTCAAACATCACGCTGATAGCTTGAAAGAACATTTTTGGTTCTGGGCACCACCACCAATGCCTGAAGCACAATTTTTCAGCCCCTGTTTAACAGGGGCGTGTGATTACAATTTTTGATGCAATACTTTGCAGCAGGGCTCGTTCCTGCGTTCCAACTAGAGTGTCTGTGAGGGGTTGCAGTGTTGTGGCACCAGCACCAGTGCCTAAGGCCCAATTTTTCTGCCCCTGTTTAACAGGGGCATGTGATTACAATTTTTGATGCAATACTTTGCAGCAGGGCTCGTTCCTGCATTCCAACTAGAGTGTCTGTGAGGGGTTGCAGTGTTGTAGCACCAGCACCAGTGCCTAAGGCCCAATTTTTCTGCCCCTGTTTAACAGGGGTGTGTAATTACAATTTTTGATGCAATACTTTGCAGCAGGGCTCGTTCCTGTGTTCCAACTAGAGTGTCTGTGAGGGGTTGCAGTGTTGTAGCACCAGCACCAGTGCCTAAGGCCCAATTTTTCTGCCCCTGTTTAACAGGGGCGTGTAATTACAATTTTTGATGCAATACTTTGCAGCAGGGCTTGTTCCTGCGTTCCAACTAGAGTGTCTGTGAGGGGTTGCAGTGTTGTAGCACCAGCACCAGTGCCTAAGGCCCAATTTTTCTGCCCCTGTCTAACAGGGGCGTGTAATTACAATTTTTGATGCAATACTTTGCAGCAGGGCTCGTTCCTGCGTTCCAACTAGAGTGTCTGTGAGGGGTTGCAGTGTTGTGGCACCAGCACCACCACCACCAAAGGCCAAATTTTTCTGCCCCTGTTCAACAGGGGCATGTAATTACAATTCTTGATCTAATATTTCACAGCAGGGCCCATTTCTGCACCCACCAAGAGCGAGTGAGGACTTACAGTGTTGTGGCACCAGCACCACCACCACCAAAGGCCCAGTTTTTCTGCCCCTGTTCAATAGGGGCATGTAATTACAATTCTTGATCTAATATTTCACAGCAGGGCCCTGTGAGGGCTTACGTTGTTGTGGCCACAACAACACCTAAGGGCCAAATTTATGCTGAGTATATAGGGCAGGCCCCTACTTTCAAACATCTAACTTACAAACGACTCCTACTTGCAAACGGAAGGAGACAACAGGAAGTGAGATGAAATCTACCCCTAGGAAGGGAAATTCTCTCCTGTAAGAGTTAATATGGGAAAAACATTTCTCCTTTCCACTGATGCTTTCCAATCCTTGTTCCACAAAAAAACCCAAATTTTCAAAAAACATTTGTCATTGGGACAAAAAGTGCGGTGAAATCTTCTAAAGAGGAGGAAAGACAGCAAAACAAATGTCACAGGGGTGATAACCCTTCCCTATGTTTTCCAAAAAGCTTAAAAAAGATTTTTTGGCTGGAGCTAAACACGTTAAAAATGTACCCGTTCAAAATGACAAAGAGATTCTACTTAACAACAAACCTACAGTCCCTGTCTTGTTTGCACCGCCTGTATACTGCTGTTCAGAGTATATAGAGCCTTGTGGCCCCACACCTTTCCTTATTTTAACTTGGGTGCGGGGTTCCCCTTAATATCCATACAAGACCCAAAGGGCCTGGTAAAGGACTGGGGGTACCCATGCCGTTTGTCTCACTGATTTTCATCCATATTGCCAGGACCCGACATTACATTGAACCGCAAGCAGTTTTAAATGAGATTTTTTCCTTTAAAAATGACATTTTGTGCAGGGACTGTTCTAAACATGGGAAACACACGCCACTTTACAGGCACACTATAGACACCCCCCAGGTACGATATTTAAAGGAATATTTCACTTTTTTTTTTTTACTTTAACCATCATTAAAATCACTACTCCCGAAAAAACGGCCGTTTTTAAAAGTTTTTTTTGCATTGATACATGTCCCCTGGGGTAGGACCCGGGTCCCCAAATCCTTTTTAGGACAATACCATGCAAATTAGCATTTAAAATGAGCACTTTCGATTTCGAACGTTCGATTCCCATAGACGTCAATGGGGTTCTAACGTTCGTGCGAATTTTCGGTCCGTTCGCAGGTTCTGGTGCGAACCGAACCGTGGGGTGTTCGGCTCATCCCTAGTGATATCCCACCACCGTGGCTGTAAATTGCGCTTACCGACTCACAATGATAGCTAGGCTCTATATCACACTAGGAATTGATTGATAGGTGATAAGAAATGATTGATTCACCCTCTGTAGCCAGGAAATCCATGTCCTCAGTACATGACCCAAAAAGGAAATAAACTATCCATGGTGTAATACATTCAAAGACCGTTTTAATAGATAAAAGTAATACACTTACAAACAGAAGAATGATTTTCGCATAAAATCTCGTACAAAACGCCGGCCGACATAAGATCACAAAGTGGAGCTCGTCCTACTTCCTGGTCACGTGGTAGCATCACTGCGTGCGTACCCAGACGCGTTTCATCATCAAAAGGACGTTCTCAATGGGGACAAGCAGCGCAGTGAGCCACCACCATTATATAGGCAACCAAGCCTTGTTCTGAGATACAAGCACAAGGACGCCATCTTAGGTATGGGCAAATGCCCTGACATCCACCAGGATGTGTGGATGGTTAAAAATACATAGCCTGAGGGGGCAGGAGGCGGAGCCTAGCGGAGCAGACATGCATTGTTAGAGCTCCACACCGCTGAGGAGAGAAGAGAAGGACAAAGCGGAGCCTGCAGGCTCAAAAGGTATCCATTTGAACCTTTTTGCCCCTGGGAACAAACTGTGAAAGTTTGGGCAGGAAATATGGTACTGGGAGGAAACCGTGGCAGAAATAAAAATCACCTCACAAAGAGCTCACAGGCACTCACTGCAGCTGAAGCAGCTCCAGTCACCTCACAATATACAGCATCAGGGCGCTCTCACAGACAGAAAATGTCACAGCAAGACTCTCCATTTGAGTCAGATACAGAACAAATCCTCTCACAAACTTCTCCACAAGCCTCCTCAGCATCCTCAGTAATATTATTACAATTTGAAAAGATGCTTCATAAGGCTTTAAAACAAACCTCAGACCAAATAACAAAAAGCCTAACCAAAAAAATAAGAGAGCTGGGAAACCGCACCGCAGCCTTAGAAATAAAAATGGATGAAATTGAAATTACAACCCAAGAAAATATAACAGAATTGGAACAATTAAAAAAAGAGAATTTAATACTTCAAACTAAGCTCGAAGATTGCGAAAATAGAGCCAGACGTTCAAACTTGCGCATAAGGGGAATACCTGAAACTGTGACAGACCTGCAATCTACTATTACTGCTCTATTACAAGAACTAAAGCCAGATATCCCTATTGAACGTTTAGAACTGGACAGAGTACACAGAGCCCTCACAGCCAAAAAGAAAGATGGACCCCCACGTGATATAATCACAAAATTTCATTATTACAGAACGAAAGAACAAATACTAATTGCTGCAAGAGAAAAAAAGGAACTTAATTTTCAAGGACACAATTATCAAATTTTTGCTGACCTATCCCAACTTACTATTACTAAAAGACGATCCATGAAACCCCAACTAATGGAACTGCAACGCCACAACATTATGTATCAATGGGGCTTCGCCTTTTCAGTCAGATTTAACTACCAAGGTACAAATTACAGAAGCAGATCAGCAGATGAACTACAACAAACCCTTTTAAAATTAAATCTGACAGAACCCACAAGCAGCAACACTCCCACACGCAGAAGAATGGCATCATCTTCACCTTCAGGCAGCACCCAGAAAATTTCAGAACAAAATGGGAATCATCATTCTCACAAAAGAGGCCGTTATGCCACATCATCCATGGACCAAGAAGATTCAATGGACTGACATCCTAATTCCTGATATCTCTTCATTTATTATACTAAGAGATGGTTCTCTATAAAAAACCTATATTTATAACTGAATGTAACTGCATTCTGATAGTCACACACTGTGTGGGATCATGTTACATTCCAGTTATATTTCTTATTACTTCTGATTCATATAGCCTTAGAATATATAAGTGAAATAAGGAAATTCTTGTTCAGTTATATATTATCAGGTAATAACAATAGATTTATTACTTTTTAGGACAAATATGTTCAATAATCCAGAAGTAATGGAAGCTTTTTCTTTCTTTTCTTAAAACAAATATATTATTACCTAACTAGTTCCTAGAATTATGTTTTTGTTTATTCTAATCTGAAGCAATACAACCTCAATTTTATGAGTTAACATATCTAAACAGTTACATATGAATAAAATATGTAATTGTTTACTCTAAAAGGGTTAAAATCCCAATATAATTCAAACTATCTTCATCAATACCAAAGTTATTAACAGTACCTTTCTAACTGAATTATTTAGCCTAGGGCAAGACTAACCATATACAACCACCCTGGAATAAATAATTTCAACAAAAACTATATTCTGCACTCCAATTAATGAAACATCATTTTGATGTCTTTTGACATAGCACTTCTCTCCTGTAAGCGGAAGATCCGTGTACCCCCATTAGCCCTCCTCATTCTCCCAACCATATTATATGGGAGTGTGACGAAGGCACTTATTCCCCTGAGAGAGATATTTATTCTCTTTCACGGGTAAATTGTGATTACTTGCAAAAAATAATTTATACAATGTATCATCTAATCTCATATGTTTTTTGTTTACTCTTTACTCCAGAATTCACTGGTTTCTTTTCTATCTATTCACCTCTTCAGTCCACACAGGTTGATCTGCGCAGTCAGCTCTGCATAACAAAAAGTAAGTCAAAACTATTTGATCTATTGCCATGGCACCACTGAATATACTTTCCCTGAATGTTCAGGGAATAAATGTCCCTCAAAAAAGGACCAAAGCCTTCCGTACTTTCCATAACAAGAAGGCTCACATAGTATGCCTCCAAGAAACACACTTCACCAAAGATTCTACTCCAAAATATATTTCTCCTTTTTATCAACAAATTTACACGGCTTCTGCCTGTACCAAGCAAAGGGGAACTCTAATTGCATTTCACCGATCCACACCATTCACCTTATCATCAGAAATTAAAGACCCAGAAGGTAGATACCTGATACTCATGGGTTATATAATGGATACAGCAATCACGGTGATTTCCTACTACGCTCCTAACAAACAACCTACACCATTCCTCTCACATATATTACAAGTGATTAATACAGACAAAATAGGAACAGTGATAATGTGTGGGGATTCGAACCAGGTCCTCTTCCCATTTCTAGATAAATCACCTTTTACACCATCCAAAATAACCTCTAGATTACCTTTTTCTCAACTTCTTTCCAAATACAATCTGGTAGATTCATGGAGAGAAAGTAACCCAATGAAAAAGAAATTCACTTATTTCTCGCACCCTCATCAAACCTTCACCAGAATAGATCATATTTTTCCTTGTCAAAAGAAGTTTATTGAGTATACAATGTTATAAAGATACATAAAGTAAGTTTACAAGGATCTATAAAGTAAGCTCATTGTTTTACAGTAGGGTTTCTATAGGTAAATATAATGAAATTTCAAATATTAAACACTGGGTTTACGTAAACCTAAATTAAAGATATATATCATTTCCTTAGTTACTTTTGTAGGTATTTAAATGATTTATACCTACTATACATATTATTTACAAGTAGAGTGTATATAGGTCAAATAAATTCTGATAATGAGCTTTAATCGTAAGGTGGAGAAAAGGAAAGAAAAAGAAGAAAAAGGGTTGAAAGGTAGAGGTATGGTCCACAAGGTTGTCCCGCTCGTCAGTTTATTATTCTTTTTAGTTCTCTTTGAAGCCTTAGAATGGGTGTCTCTGTAAGTCATTTAATCTGTTACCATGGCAACAGGACAGAGTCATTGAAGTTTGACAGGAACTGTTGTTTTATCCAAGGATGCCAAAGTTTTTCAAATTTTGGAATTTGATTTTGATCGATGGCTACCATCTTAGCATGGGACATTGTATTATTTATTCTGTGAATTGTTTCTGCTAGTACCAATGTAGGAGATTTCCATGCCTTGGCCACTGTTTGTTTTGCAGCCGTTATTAGTTGGATCATAAATTTGAATTGAGAGAGTGCTAACCATTCCGGTTTTAGATTAAGTAAAGTTAAATATGGATCTGGTTGTATTATTTTTTTAAATATTTTAGATGCAATCACGAAGACTTCCTTCCAGAAGGTTTGGATTACTGGGCACGTCCACCATATGTGTAAATATGTGCCTATTTCTGGGCATCCTCGAAAACAAAGAGCTGAGGTATTAGGTGAATATTTTGCCACTCTAGCGGGTACAAGGTACCAGTGAGTTAGGACTTTATAATTTGTCTCCAGTGCTAAGATGTTGGGTGAAGATGACTTAGATGTGAGCCATATGTTAGACCAGTCCGTGTCTTCTAAAGTTCGTCCCAGGTCCTCCTCCCACCTCTGAACGTAAGACGGTCTATTAAGATTTGCTACTCCATATAATTGATTATAAAGTGGTGAAATTGTACCTTTAGCAAATGGATCTTTTGTACAGATTGATTCAAAAATGGATAATTGGGATAATGGTGTATCCCCCTTTAGGAATGGTGTATAGAAATTTTTGATTTGGAGATATCTAAATATCTCAGAGTTTGGTAGATCATATTTTTCTCTAAGCGATGGGAATGAAAGGAATGATTTAGATGCTATGAAGTCATTTAGTGTCTGAATGCCTGATGTTGTCCAAGCTTTAAAAGAATTTGGGTAGATCCATGCCGGATAAAAGGCCGGATTTCTGATAAAAGAAAGGAGAGGATTGTGTGGAGATTGTAACTGATATTTGGTTTTTAGTTTATCCCAGAGAGATAAGAAGTGTTTAGTTATGGGATTATGAATTTTAAAGCGGTCTTTAGGATCAAGCCATAATAAATTTGATATTAATAGTGGGTCATTTTCTGAAGCCTCTATAAATACCCATAATGGGATTTCCTGTTTTGCATGGTATTTGGACAGACTGGCCAAATGTGCTGCTCTGTAGTAGTTAGTAAAATTAGGGTATCCCAGGCCTCCTTTATTTTTGGGAAGATGTAGTGTGTGTATAGGTATACGTGGTTTAGAAGAGCCCCATATAAACGAAGTTGCTCTTTTTTGTACTATTCTCAAAAAATAGGAAGGAATTGGAATAGGGAGGACTCTGAATAGATAAAGCAATTTGGGTAGAATAGTCATTTTGATTGCATTAATCTTCCCTATCCAGGATAAAGGAAGTTGCGACCATTGTTTTATTAGATATGTGATCTGTCTTAATACAGGAGGATAATTGGTTGAGAATAAGTCAGAATGAGATGCTGTTAAATGAATTCCAAGATATGGGATTGATTTTTCTGCCCATGTGAATGGGAGTGCAGCCCTAGCCGGGATCAATTCCATGTTTGTGAGTGAAATATTAAGCATTAGGCATTTCTTAGGATTAATCATAAGGCCGGATAGGGCTGCAAATCCATCAAGAGCTGGTATTAAGTTAGGACCAGAGACCTGTGGTGATGATAGAAAAAGTAATATATCGTCTGCAAATATACATAATTTGTGTGTAATACCTCCTACTTCAATGCCAGTTATAGTTTGGTTTGTTCTGATGTATTGGGCCATGGGTTCGCGTATAAGGGCAAATAATAAGGGAGATAATGGGCAACCCTGTCGGGTACCTCTTTTGATATTAAAGGCTTCAGATTTGTATCCAGCATATTTTATATAGGCTTTGGGTTTATTATATAATGCTTTGATCCATGTTAAAAAGTGGGGTCCAAAACCCCATTTTTGTAATGAATATTGCATATATTGCCAGGATACTGTGTCAAATGCCCTCTTAATATCGAGAGATAGAAAACATAAAGGGATTTTCCGTTTTTTAGCAATATGTGCCAATAACACTGCCCTGCGTATATTATCGCCTGCCTGTCTATTTGGCATGAAGCCTACTTGATCTCTATGTATTAATTTTCCTATAATGCTATTAAGGCGTTTTGCTATTATTTTTGCTAATAATTTAATATCGAGGTTTAACAGAGAGATAGGCCGATAATTCGCACAGGAAGTATCATCAGAAAGGGGTTTTGGGATCATACAAACAATTGCCATTAGTGTTTCTTGCCGAAAAGAATGTCCATCTAGAAGTTTGTTAAACGTTTCAGTGAGAATGGGAGAGAGTATTTCTGAGAATGTTTTATAGTATAAAGCCGAGTAGCCGTCTGGGCCTGGTCTTTTGTTAAGTTTTAGGTCTTTTATGGCGTTAGCAACTTCATCTATAGTTATAGGCTCATCCAAACTGCTTTTTTGATTCTGAGATAACTCAGGTAAGGTTATTTTTGAGAAGAAGGATTCAGCCTCTGTAGGATTAAATTCATTGTTTGTCTTATATAAAGTTGCGAGATGTGAGTGAAATTTATGGACTATTTTAACTGGATTACAAGTGTAAACATTTTTTGATAATTTCAAACGTATTGGTTTGAAAGATTTGTTAGTTGAATTTAATGCCCGAGCCAAATATGTACCTGGTTTGTTTGTATTCATGTAGAAATTGTGTTTGGAGCGTTTGAGGGATTTATCAACTGACTCAGTGAGAAATAGATCGTATTCCAATCTAGATTTTTCCAGATGAGATTTTGTACTCTGAGATGGATTATCTTGAAATGATAGGTAGGCTGCATTAAAATTGAGTTCTAGTTTTTTTGCTAGATTTTTGCGTTCCCGTTTAAATAGTGCCATTTGTCTTTGTATTGTACCACGCAAGACAGGCTTATGAGCTTCCCACAGTGTTATTGGGGAGATGTCTGTTGTATTATTAATTGATATGTATTCCTTTAAAGCTTGTTCAATGGCCATCTGATGTAGTGGGTGTTTGAGCATTATGTCCGGTAAGTACCACGTTGGGTCATGCGCTTTTGGTATGGCTGAGGCTATAGTAGTGTATACTGCATTATGGTCAGACCACAGAATCGGACTTATATCTGATGCAATAATTTCTGGTATCATTCCTATTGTTAGAAAAATATGATCTATTCTGGTGAAGGTTTGATGAGGGTGCGAGAAATAAGTGAATTTCTTTTTCATTGGGTTACTTTCTCTCCACGAATCTACCAGATTGTATTTGGAAAGAAGTTGAGAAAAAGGTAATCTAGAGGTTATTTTGGATGGTGTAAAAGGTGATTTATCTAGAAATGGGAGGAGGACCTGGTTCGAATCCCCACACATTATCACTGTTCCTATTTTGTGTGTATTAATCACTTGTAATATATGTGAGAGGAATGGTGTAGGTTGTTTGTTGGGAGCGTAGTAGGAAATCACCGTGATTGCTGTATCCATTATATAACCCATGAGTATCAGGTACCTACCTTCTGGGTCTTTAATTTCTGATGATAAGGTGAATGGTGTGGATCGGTGAAATGCAATTAGAGTTCCCCTTTGCTTGGTACAGGCAGAAGCTGTGTAAATTTGTTGATAAAAAGGAGAAATATATTTTGGAGTAGAATCTTTGGTGAAGTGTGTTTCTTGGAGGCATACTATGTGAGCCTTCTTGTTATGGAAAGTACGGAAGGCTTTGGTCCTTTTTTGAGGGACATTTATTCCCTGAACATTCAGGGAAAGTATATTCAGTGGTGCCATGGCAATAGATCAAATAGTTTTGACTTACTTTTTGTTATGCAGAGCTGACTGCGCAGATCAACCTGTGTGGACTGAAGAGATGAATAGATAGAAAAGAAACCAGTGAATTCTGGAGTAAAGAGTAAACAAAAAACATATGATACATTGTATAAATTATTTTTTGCAAGTAATCACAATTTACCCGTGAAAGAGAATAAATATCTCTCTCAGGGGAATAAGTGCCTTCGTCACACTCCCACATAATATGGTTGGGAGAATGAGGAGGGCTAATGGGGGTACACGGATCTTCCGCTTACAGGAGAGAAGTGCTATGTCAAAAGACATCAAAATGATGTTTCATTAATTGGAGTGCAGAATATAGTTTTTGTTAAAATTATTTATTCCAGATCATATTTTTCTAACAATAGGAATGATACCAGAAATTATTGCATCAGATATAATTCCGATTCCGTAGTCTGACCATAATGCAGTATACACTACTATAGCCTCAGCCATACCAAAAGCGCATGACCCAACGTGGTACTTACCGGACATAATGCTCAAACACCCACTACATCAGATGGCCATTGAACAAGCTTTAAAGGAATACATATCAATTAATAATACAACAGACATCTCCCCAATAACACTGTGGGAAGCTCATAAGCCTGTCTTGCGTGGTACAATACAAAGACAAATGGCACTATTTAAACGGGAACGCAAAAATCTAGCAAAAAAACTAGAACTCAATTTTGATGCAGCCTACATATCATTTCAAGATAATCCATCTCAGAGTACAAAATCTCATCTGGAAAAATCTAGATTGGAATACGATCTATTTCTCACTGAATCAGTTGATAAATCCCTCAAACGCTCCAAACACAATTTCTACATGAATACAAACAAACCAGGTACATAATTGGCTCGGGCATTAAATTTAACTAACAAATCTTTCAAACCAATACGTTTGAAATTATCAAAAAATGTTTACACTTGTAAATCCAGTTAAAATAGTCCATAAATTTCACTCACATCTCGCAACTTTATACAAGACAAACAATTAATTTAATCCTACAGAGGCTGAATCCTTCTTCTCAAAAATAACCTTACCTGAGTTATCTCAGAATCAAAAAAACAGTTTGGATGAGCCTATAACTATAGATGAAGTTGCTAACGCCATAAAAGACCTAAAACTTAACAAAAGACCAGGCCCAGACGGCTACTCGGCTTTATACTATAAAACATTCTCAGAAATACTCTCTCCCATTCTCACTGAAACTTTTAACAAACTTCTAGATGGACATTCTTTTCGGCAAGAAACACTAATGGCAATTGTTTGTATGATCCCAAAACCCCTTTCTGATGATACTTCCTGTGTGAATTATCGGCCTATCTCTCTGTTAAACCTCGATATTAAATTATTAGCAAAAATAATAGCAAAACGCCTCAATAGCATTATAGGAAAATTAATACATAGAGATCATGTAGGCTTCATGCCAAATAGACAGGCAGGCGATAATATACGCAGGGCAGTGTTATTGGCACATATTGCTAAAAAACGGAAAATCCCTTTATGTTTTCTATCTCTCGATATTAAGAGGGCATTTGACACAGTATCCTGGCAATATATGCAATATTCATTACAAAAATGGGGTTTTGGACCCCACTTTTTAACATGGATCAAAGCATTATATAATAAACCCAAAGCCTATATAAAATATGCTGGATACAAATCTGAAGCCTTTAATATCGAAAGAGGTACCCGACAGGGTTGCCCATTATCTCCCTTATTATTTGCCCTTATACTCGAACCCATGGCCCAAGACATCAGAACAAACCAAACTATAACTGGCATTGAAGTAGGAGGTATTACACACAAATTATGTATATTTGCAGACGATATATTACTTTTTCTATCATCACCACAGGTCTCTGGTCCTAACTTAATACCAGCTCTTGATGGATTTGCAGCCCTATCCGGCCTTATGATTAATCCTAAGAAATGCCTAGTGCTTAATATTTCACTCACAAACATGGAATTGATCCCGGCTAGGGCTGCACTCCCATTCACATGGGCAGAAAAATCAATCCCATATCTTGGAATTCATTTAACAGCATCTCATTCTGACTTATTCTCAACCAATTATCCTCCTGTATTAAGACAGATCACAAATCTAATAAAACAATGGTCGCAACTTCCTTTATCCTGGATAGGGAAGATTAATGCAATCAAAATGACTATTCTACCCAAATTGCTTTATCTATTCAGAGTCCTCCCTATTCCAATTCCTTCCTATTTTTTGAGAATAGTACAAAAAAGAGCAACTTCGTTTATATGGGGCTCTTCTAAACCACGTATACCTATACACACACTACATCTTCCCAAAAATAAAGGAGGCCTGGGATACCCTAATTTTACTAACTACTACAGAGCAGCATATTTGGCCAGTCTGTCCAAATACCATGCAAAACAGGAAATCCCATTATGGGTATTTATAGAGGCTTCAGAAAATGACCCTCTATTAATATCAAATTTATTATGGCTTGATCCTAAAGACCGCTTTAAAATTCATAATCCCATAACTAAACACTTCTTATCTCTCTGGGATAAACTAAAAACCAAATATCAGTTACAATCTCCACACAATCCTCTCCTCTCTTTTATCAGAAATCCGGCCTTTTATCCGGCATGGATCTACCCAAACTCTTTTAAAGCTTGGACAACATCAGGCATTCAGACACTAAATGACTTCATAGCATCTAAATCATTCCTTTCATTCCCATCACTTAGAGAAAAATATGATCTACCAAACTCTGAGATATTTAGATATCTCCAAATCAAAAATTTCTATACACCATTCCTAAAGGGGGATACACCATTATCCCAATTATCCATTTTTGAATCAATCTGTACAAAAGATCCATTAGCTAAAGGTACAATTTCATCACTTTATAATCAATTATATGGAGTAGCAAATCTTAATAGACCCTCTTACGTTCAGAGGTGGGAGGAGGACCTGGGACGAACTTTAGAAGACACGGACTGGTCTAACATATGGCTCACATCTAAGTCATCTTCACCCAACATCTTAGCACTGGAGACAAATTATAAAGTCCTAACTCGCTGGTACCTTGTACCCGCTAGAGTGGCAAAATATTCACCTAATACCTCAGCTCTTTGTTTTTGCGGATGCCCAGAAATAGGCACATATTTACACATATGGTGGACGTGCCCAGTAATCCAAACCTTCTGGAAGGAAGTCTTCGTGATTGCATCTAAAATATTTAAAAAAATAATACAACCAGATCCATATTTAACTTTACTTAATCTAAAACCGGAATGGTTAACACTCTCTCAATTCAAACTTATGATCCAACTAATAACAGCTGCAAAACAAACAGTGGCCAAGGCATGGAAATCTCCTACATTGGTACTAGCAGAAACAATTCACAGAATGAATAATACAATGTCCCATGCTAAGACGGTAGCCATCGATCAAAATCAAATTCCAAAATTTGAAAAACTTTGGCATCCTTGGATAAAACAACAGTTCCTGTCAAACTTCAATGACTCTGTCCTGTTGCCATGGTAACAGATTAAATGACTTACAGAGACACCCATTCTAAGGCTTCAAAGAGAACTAAAAAGAATAATAAACTGACGAGCGGGACAACCTTGTGGACCATACCTCTACCTTTCAACCCTTTTTCTTCTTTCTCTTTCCTTTTCTCCACCTTACGATTAAAGCTCATTATCAGAATTTATTTGACCTATATACACTCTACTTGTAAACAATATGTATAGTAGGTATAAATCATTTAAATACCTACAAAAGTAACTAAGGAAATGATATATATCTTTAATTTAGGTTTACGTAAACCCAGTGTTTAATATTTGAAATTTCATGATATTTACCTATATAAACCCTACTGTAAAACAATGAGCTTACTTTATAGATCCTTGTAAACTTACTTTATGTATCTTTATAATATTGTATACTCAATAAACTTCTTTTGACAAGGAAAAATACATAGCCCAAATAGAGCAACTAGCAACACCATGCTGGATATGGGCAACCACCCAGACTTCAACGGGAAGTGCAGATATTATATCCCAGAAGCGTGTCCAGCGATGTTGTTACCGAAACAAAACTAATAAAAAACGCCTATCTTAAAGAACTTTTAGAAAAAATGTGTGAATAATTGAATTCTAATAGGCATGACTACACAAATTTGTGTAATCATGCAATCTAAATGAATACCCGAATCCATAATAAATTAATTAATTAATTAATTATAAAATAACCTCTACAAAAAATGTATTTCTTGCAAAGAAATATTCATTAAATAGTGTATCTAAGTGAATGTGTCTAATAAGTGAAAATAAATAAATCAGGTAAATACCCAATCAATAAATAGAAATACAAAATTATGACATATATACAATCAAAAAATTGTGTATAGACCCACATATATAAATATATATAAAGAATTATGTGAAACAAGTTGAAATTATATCGTGATACAAAAAATTAATGATAAATCAAAAAATTAGGTTAAAGAACCAATTAAAATCAATTTTTTAAATATGATAAATCAACTATAACATATATAAATAATATAAAAATATTTAGTGATCAAAAAAATCTATATGAATTTCCATGACCCTCTTACCCTCTAGCAAGTAGCTCAGAGCGAGTTCACATCATTCTATAAACTTCCAAACAAATTCAAATACTTAAGAATTGTCAATAAAAGAATTTACATTCATATCAATATTCAATCCATAGGGGGCGTAAGTCCTCAACCTATGGATCCAGCTCATCTCTAATTGGGATATCCCCCTAATCAGTATACTTCCCCTCCAATGGGGTTTAAATCTATCTATCCCCAAAAAAATAGTTTTGGAGGGATTCCTATCATGCACCAATAGATAGTGTTTGGACACTGAGTGGTTCCTGAAGCCTGTTAAAATATTGGTGATGTGTTCATTAAGTCGCACCTGAAGAGGTCGCTTAGTTCTGCCCACATATTGCAGGCCACATGGGCACTGGAACAAATAAACAACTCTCTCGGTGGCACAAGTAATGAATGGTTTAATGATGTGTCTCTCCTGTGTACTAGTGGAAATGAAGGTGGTAGCACGTCTATGGGAGCATGCACTCAAAGTACAGACTCTACATTTCCTGCATTGGTAAAAACCAGTTAGCTGGTCATAAAAAGTTGGTCTTGTGACCGGAGGGTTCAAGATGTTGGGGGCCAACTGATTTCTCAATGAGGGTGCCCCCTTAAAAACCACAGGAGGCCTATCCGGCAGGACCCCATTGAGAATCATATCACTCTTAATAACATGCCAATGTTTATATATTAGACTCTTTATATTGTTATGCTGTAAAGAGAAAGACGTCACAAAAGGGACACCCAACTCAAAATTATCCCTGACATTGGGGCCTCTCTCAACTAGCAAGTCATCTCTAATAACATGTTGCACAGTCTCTAGAGTTTTCTCAAGGGAATCCCTCGAATACCCCTTTTGCGAAAACCTTTCCGTGAGAACTTCTGCCTGTGCAATGAATTCCAAATGGCTGGAACAGTTCCTCTTGATTCGAAGATATTGACTTTTTGGAATCTATTCCAGCCATGGGCGGTAATGGCAACTGTCAACTGGTATGAATGAGTTCCTATCAGTTTCTTTAAAAAATGTAGATGTGACCAACTTGTCACCGCCCACAGAAATTTTTAAGTCCAAAAAATTAATAGTAGTCTGGCTCATTTCATAGTTCAATTTGATCCCAATACAATTGGCATTAAGAGCAGACAAAAACTCCTGCAAAGCCAGATGCTCACCCTCCCATAGGAGGAGGATGTCATCTATGTATCTAGCCCACAGGACCAACTGAGGGGTGTCCTGGGCATAGATGACATCCTTCTCCCATTTACCCATAAAAAGGTTCGCCAGGCTGGGGGCATATTTAGCCCCCATGGCCACTCCCACATCTTGTCTATAAAAATTGTTATTAAACCAAAAATAGTTGTGGGAGGCGGCATACCTTAATAAATCCATCAAAAATGATATTTGGGCCTAAACAAGGCCAGAGTCCCTATTCAAAAAATATTCAACGGCCTGAAAACCCAACTCATGTGAGATGTTAGTGTACAGGGATGTCACGTCCCAGTGACTACTGGGATGTGGTTAGTCACTGCAGACGTGACATCCCTGTACACTAACATCTCACATGAGTTGGGTTTTCAGGCCGTTGAATATTTTTTGAATAGGGACTCTGGCCTAGTTCAGGCCCAAATATCATTTTTGATGGATTTATTAAGGTATGCTGCCTCCCACAACTATTTTTGGTTTAATAACAATTTTTATAGACAAGATGTGGGAGTGGCCATGGGGGCTAAATATGCCCCCAGCCTGGCGAACCTTTTTATGGGTAAATGGGAGGAGGATGTCATCTATGCCCAGGACACCCCTCAGTTGATCCTGTGGGCTAGATACATAGATGACATCCTCCTCCTATGGGAGGGTGAGCATCTGGCTTTGCCTGCTCTTAATGCCAATTGTATTGGGATCAAATTGAACTATGAAATGAGCCAGACTACTATTAATTTTTTTAAATTAAAAATTTCTGTGGGTGTTGACAAGTTGGTCACGTCTACATTTTTTAAAGAAACTGATAGGAACTCATTCATACCAGTTGACAGTTGCCATTACCGCCCATGGCTGGAATAGATTCCAAAAAGTCAATATCTTCGATTCAAGAGGAACTGTTCCAGCCATTTGGAATTCATTGCACAGGCAGAAGTTCTCACGGAAAGGTTTTTGCAAAAGTGGTATTCGAGGGATTCCCTTGAGAAAACTCTAGAGACTGTGCAACATGTTAATAGAGATGACTTGCTAGTTGAGAGAGGCCCCAATGTCAGAGATAATTTTGAGTTGGGTGTCCCTTTTGTGACGTCTTTCTCTTTACAGCATAACAATATAAAGAGTCTAATATATAAACATTGGCATGTTATTAAGAGTGATATGATTCTCAATGGGGTCCTGCCGGATAGGCCCCGTGTGGTTTTTAGGGGGGCACCCTCATTAAGAAATCAGTTGTCCCCCAACATCTTGAACCCTCCGGTCACAAGACCAACTTTTTTTGACCAGCTAACTGGTTTTTACCAATGCAATTTGTGTAGTCATGCCTATTAGGATTCAATTATTCACACATTTTTTCTAAAAGTTTTTTAAGATAGGCGTTTTTTATTAGTTTTGTTTGATTTGGTAACAACGTCGCTGGACGCGCTTCTGGGATATAATGTCTGCACTTCCCGTTGAAGTCTGGGCGGTTGCCCATATCCAGCATGGCGTTGCTAGTTGCTCTATTTGGGCTATATATTTTTAACCATCCACACATCCTGGTGGATGTCAGGGCATTTGCCCATACCTAAGATGGCATCCTTGTGCTTGTACCTCAGAACGAGGCTTGGTTGCCTATAAAATGGTGGTGGCTCACTGCGCTGCTCGTCCCCATTGAGAACATCCTTTTGATGATGAAACACATCTGGGTATGGACGCAGTGACGCTACCACGTGACCAGGAAGTAGGACGAGCGCCGCTTTCTGATCTTATGCCGGCCGGCGTTTTGTACGAGATTTTATGCGAAAATCATTCTTCTGTTTGTAAGTGTATTACTTTTATCTATTAAAACGGTCTTTGAATGTATTACACCATGGATAGTTTATTTCCTTTTTGGGTCATGTACTGAGGACATGGATTTCCTGGCTACAGAGGGCGAATCAATCATTTCTTGTCACCTATCAATCAATTCCTAGTGTGATATAGAGCCTAGCTACCACTGTGAGTCGGTAAGCGCAATTTACAGCCACAGTGGTGGGATATCACCCTTTGTTTTTTGTGTGCACACCAGGGTGTTGGTACGTTTGTATGTTCACACAAGTTTATAACCATACTACACTATGGCTAGCTTTTTTGTTATTTTTTCTTCTACATTTACTGAGGAAATCATATCTTGAATCTGGACAAAGCAGATCGGTTTCCATCCCAAAGGCCCTGGCTGGGTTTAAGCCATCCGTCTATTTTGTTTGGTGTTCTGGTAAGGGCAACTTACTCTTGTGATTTTTTGGACTGTTATTTAATCCATATATGTTAAAGTATTCTGGCGATCTGGAGTTTTTTTCCATCATAGGAGATATCTGGACTTTATTTTTAATTCTTAGTTTTTATTTCAATTTTTTGTGGCATTCAATTTTCCACCTAAATAACGTTTTAGATAACGTAATAAGTATTTAGCGCGGTTTATTATTTTTACATTACAATTGGAATAACAGAACTGTCAAATCCATGGTATAAACCAATATGTCTACTGATTGTTGTCAATTTCCCGTTCTCTGAGTAATAGAGGTGATCACCAATTCTCTGTCTTAATTCACGAATAGTCTTCCCAACATAAAAGGCTTTACAGATGCATAGCATCAATAAACCACACCTCTTGTACTGCAATCTGCAAAGGTTCGTGGGCTAAAGAGCTCCATATTGGGTAGGACGAACTGCCCTACCTCACGAACCCAGGGACAGCGGGGGCAATCCCCACATCTGAATGTACCTTTAGGTCCTCTGCTGGAAGATTTTTCCAAAGTGTAATGACTGGAGGTCAGTTGGTCCCGCAGGGAGCAAGCCCTACAGAACACCACCTCCGGGGCAGAACCTACGTGTTTACCCAGGATATGTTGTTCAGCCAGAAGATGCCAGTTGTTAGATAGAATGTTACGAAGTACATTGTGGTGTGCTGAATATGTAGTAATGAACCTAACAGGGTCATGTGAAGAGGGAGGTTTTCTACGATTAAATAGTAGGGCATTGCGGGAGTGTGACAAGGCCCTATTGAATGCCTTTCTGAGGTTGGTCGAGGAGTATCCTCACATTAAAAGACGTTCGCGTAGTGCCCTGGCTTGGATCCTAAAATCGCTTTCCAGTGTATAGTTTCTGCGTAAGCACAGATATTGTGCGTAAGGTATACTACGCACTAGCGAACTCGGATGAGCGCTAGTGGCGTAGAGTAGAGTATTACCGGCCGTAGGTTTGCGGTATAGGTCCGTGCCAAGGGTACCATCTGGTTGTTTGATGAGATTGAGATCTAAAAATGAGATCTGGTCAAAGTCAATTTTAAAGGTGAATTTGAGATTCGGGTTGTTGTCATCTAACTCATGGAGAAACTTCAGGAGTTTGTCTTTCGCTCTCGTCCATACTAAAAATAGGTCATCAGTGAAACAAAACCATAGTAGTATGTCATTCAGGAATTCTGTGTATCTGTCGTCCGAGTGGATGAGTCTCTCCCAACTCCCCAAATACAGATTTGCATATGATGGAGCACAAGATGTCCCCATGGCCACTCCTTGTATTTGTAGAAACAATTGGTTATTAAAAGTAAAATAGTTTTTGGTTAGAATAAAATATAATAATGCAAGGATAAAATGGTTGAGAGGCCATGTGGTCGTATCCTGTTCAAAGAGAAAGGAACTAGGGGGTCCTAGTGGATGATAGGCTCAGCAATGGCATGCAATGCCAAGCTGCTGCTAATAAAGCAAACAGAATATTGGCATGCGTTAAAAGGGGGATCAACTGCAGAGATAAAACGATAATTCTCCCGCTCTACAAGACTCTGGTCCGGCCGCACCTGGAGTATGCTGTCCAGTTCTGGGCACCAGTCCTCAGGAGGGACGTACTGGAAATGGAGCGAGTACAAAGAAGGGCAACAAAGCTAATAAAGGGTCTGGAGGATCTTAGTTATGAGGAAAGGTTGCAAGCACTGAACTTATTCTCTCTGGAGAAGAGACGCTTGAGAGGGGATATGATTTCAATTTACAAATACTGTACTGGTGACCCCACAATAGGGATAAAACTTTTTCGCAGAAGAGATTTTAATAAGACTCGTGGCCACTCATTACAATTAGAAGAAAAGAGGTTTAACCTTAAACTACGTAGAGGGTTCTTTACTGTAAGAGCGGCAAGGATGTGGAATTCCCTTCCACAGGCGGTGGTCTCAGCGGGGAGCATTGATAGCTTCAAGAAACTATTAGATAATCACCTGAATGACCGCAATATACAGGGATATGTAATGTAATACTGACACATAATCACACACATAGGTTGGACTTGATGGACTTGTGTCTTTTTTCAACCTCACCTACTATGTAACCAGCCTTCTGTATGCCCTGCTCGTGGGGGATGCTGGAATAAAGCACCTCAATATCAACAGCCACGAGCAGGGTGTCCGGAGGGATCTGGATTCCCTAAAGGCGCTGCAATAAATCTGTAGTGTCCCTAATATAGCACGGGAGACTGCGTACATGCGGCATCAGAAACGCATCGACAAATTTACTGGCGTTGTCGGTTAAAGAACCTATTCCCGAAACAATGGGCCTTCCTGGGGGTTACAAACATTCTTGTGAGTCTTGGGAAGGGAATAAAAGGTGGGGACATGGGGAAATTTGGGAATCAGGAACTCCAGCGTGTCTTTGTCAATGAGGCCCGAAAGGAACGCCTCAGTGCAAAGACTCTGGAGTTCCTGTGCGAAGGACGACACAAGAGATTGGGTAATAGGTTGATACCAGTTATGGTTGTTGAGAATGGCTAGGCACATAGATTGGTATTGGTTGTGTGTCATGAGGACGATATTGCCGCCTTTGTCAGACTGTTTAATGACGACATCAGGACGTCTCTGTAGGGATCTAAGTGCTGCGATTTGACTAGGGCTAAGGTTGGGAGAGAACTCAGGCCATTGTTGTTTTTTAATATCTCTTATAGTGGCTTGAAGAAAGGCCCAAATCTCTGGACAAGTATTGAGGTCAGGGAATCTACGTGAACGCAAACGAAAGGATTTAAGTTGTAATCCTTGGTTGGAAGGGTTAGTGTGGCCAGAGGTATTCGGTGGGGGTGCAGGGCGAGAGGGAATCACCGGGGGGAGCCCTCCCCGAGGGGGGCCTATAGAGGATCGAGTAATCAAGGGGGGGTCCGAATCCCCGGTATCCCCCTCATCATACAGGAGCATGAGGTCACGGAGCGCCCAAAACTCCTCCATAGTGAAGTGTCTGGTACGCTCTGTTAGCTCATGCTCCAAGGCACGATTAGTGCGATCCGTGTTGAAGATGAAGCGGTACGTGAGATTGCGTGCAAAGATCTTTAATAGTCTCAGTGACTTTAAGGGCATCAAGGGGGCAAAAGCCCAAGCCCAATTGTAGTAGTGAAGTTTCCTCATTAGTCAAAGTGTAAGGAGTGAGATTTATGATGTTGAGGTTGGTGTCACCTGAGGAGTGTTTTCTGAGGGTTGTGTGGGTTTCAGAACATAAGTGTCTAGGTTGCTCTGCTGCTTCTTTAGATCTAAAAAAGTTAGATCCTCATTGATCTTAGTATACTTGTTTGTCATCAGAGCTGAGCTGAGAACTTTTGGAATGGTACCATGTAGTGTGGTATGACCCACAGCCCCTTCCAACGGGGTAGTAGTATCAATAGCAGTTTGTGTAGGGGGGGCACATGCAGATTTCCGGCCTCTCAGGCCTTTCTTGTCCTTTTTAGGTTTTTAAGCGTAGTTGCTTTCGCAAGGTGTTACTAGCTAGTGTAGCATTGGAACGTACGTTGCTCTGAAGGGAAAGAGTAGGCAATAGAGATGAATCAGATTCAGTGTCCATAGTGGAGTTCCTAGTGGTATTAGTTCAGGGGGGACCCCTTCTACCTTTTCGTGAATTAAGACAGAGAATTGGTGATCACCTCTATTACTCAGAGAACTGGAAATTGACAACAATCGGTAGACATATTGGTTTATACCATAGATTTGACAATTCTGTCATTCAATTTGTAATCCTTGAGGTGGTGCAGCCCAACCCCAGGGGGGGTGACTGGGACCGTACGGTCCTTCAGAGGGAATCCTTATGGATAGAACGGCTTAATGCCACACAATATCTTACAAACCATTTTTGTGACATCGCAGTCCATCTCCCTCCCCTTTCCCTTTTCCTTCCCCCCTTCTCTCCCCCCCTTCCCCCCCTTCTTCTCTTCCTCCCCATCCTATTTCTTCCTGGTCCCCCCTTCCTTCCCTCCCCTCCCATCCCTTCCCCCTTCCCCTCCACTCCCCCCTCTCCCCCCCCTCTCTCCCCCTCTCCTTCTTTTTCCCCTTCCCTTCCAATTGGGTTTTGTATCATGTTTATGTATCATGCTTAGGCTTCTTCTTTATGTATGATCCTGTGTGTATATGAGGACAGGTGACAGTTCTGGTGTCATGACTCCCAGAAATGTATATACCATTACTATGTAGTTAGTGTGTTATTTTTATGTTCAGTTTACCATTCTGTATATTTTTGATGTTCAGAAAACTCACTCTTTTTCCCTCAGTGGTTCTGGAATCTGTGGTATCCCCTGTTCTCTCTCCCCCGGTGGACATGTGTTTACCCTTGCAGGTTTCACCTGCTTGCACTGTATAGTCTTGGATCACTTGGATCCTTTTGGCGGCAGCATTCACTTGCGCAGTAGCACGGTCCCTTGCACCTGCACAGTGCGGGTTACCAGACACGATTACGTCAGATGCCGCTCACGGCGGCGCGCTCTGACATCCGGGTTGGGGAGCTCATTTAATGGCCCCACTCGGGACCGCGGAGTGAGCCTGTTTGGACACCTTATGCTGGGCTGCTCTCCGGATCTCCTTCTCACAGGTCGGTAAGTTTGTTGGCTATTCGGCTATGTCCCCTTACCCTTCTCTATCTGCAGACTTGCTGGGATCTATTATGGATGGAGGGATGTGTCCCTACCACCCCCACACTTTTTGCCTCTGCTCTGTGTGCACTTAGGGTGTTCCTTTCTATTATGTGCTGTCGTTTCTTTTCTGATCCACACACACCAGACAGCCTTTGGCACCCCTCTCTCTGCATTTTCTACTTCTCTCTCTTTTCTCAGCCCCTTTATTCCCATCAACTACCGACCTTGTGTAGAACTGATCCCTTATCTTTTGTATATTATAGACCTGTTTGCCATTGGGGGTTTAATTACTGCTTATGGTCCTGCTTCATTGCACTTCCAAACCTGATTACTAAGCCTCTCCGTTCTTGGGGATCAGTCTCAATGGTTTACAATTTTTATGTGACATCTTGATACAGACAGCCCATGCATTTTTATCGACTGGCCTATTATGTGGTGAGTGCTTACATCTTTGCTTGTTTTTACATTATTACATCTTCATCACTGGATGATTTGGGTAAATCTGCTACATTCCCTCCTCTTCCCCCCTATTTCCTTTTCTCTCTTCTCTTTCTCCCTTTTCCTCCCTACTGTCACCCGTCCCCCCCTCCCCCCCATCTCTCATTTCCTCTGTCCTTCTTTCCCCCCCATTTCCATCTCTGGTCTTTCCTCCCCCCCTTTTCCCTTTCCCTCCTTCCTTCCCTCTCCTGCCCTCCCCTTTCTTTCCCGCTCCCTCCCTTCTCTTTCTGTGACAGACCTAGCCGGGACAGAGGCTGTTGGAGAGGACTGAATGCAAGCCTGTTGCCTTTTGATTATGGGCCCTGGATTTTCAATGGAACAATACTCTTTGTGAGGTGAATGAGAAATCCAGTCTGAACTGTACTAATCGGACTCAGTCGTATATATATGTATATATTGTATGTTGTTTGATTCTGTTGGGGACTCCTTGCTGTGGATTTGTGTCCCTGAAGAGGGAGGGGGGATTCCTCCAGCAGCCCCCTGCTGATTAGACTGATTCATTCTGTTGGGACACATCCTGTGAGGAGATGCTGGTGTCATCAACTCCAACTACCTGTGTTTATGTTAATTGAATGAGCTGATCACATTAGCCACCAGCACTGGCTAGGAGACGAATGGTCTAGGCTGAGGAGGGGGGAGATTGTTGTTTGTATTGTTAATTGTAATTAGCTCCAGCTATTGTGTTTATACTACTGTGTGAGAAGCTCGGTGCCCACAAGTCTGTCATCTGGTCTGGGTAAATTTTTTAGTAAATTAGCTCATGTTAATTAGGTTAGCTTTGAGTCAGCCTGCTGTATAAATTTGTGTGAGATCTCAAATAAAGAGTTAGTTCTGATGTACTGCAAGACTGGTGTTGTCTAGTTCTTGGGGGTTCCTATAGCCAGATCCATTGGACTCGTGTTCCAGAACTTAGGAAGCGTTATATGACGGAAGCACTCAAGCGGAGTGAGGGATGTTCCGTGACACTTTCCTAGCCCTCCCTTTCCTTCCTCCCTCTCCCTTCTTTCTCCCTTTCCCTTCCCCCCTTCCCTCCTGTGATCTTTCCCTCTCCTCCTTTCCCCCCACTTTCCCCTTCCCCTCCTTCCCCCCTCTTCTCTTCTCTCATTCTATTTCTCATTCTCTATCACTCATCTGTTTTTCCTTTTCCAATTTTTTCACCCGGGTGAGCACTCCCCTACTCCTTTTGTTTATTTGTACTTACATTTTGGTTATTACCTATTAATCAGAACCTGTCCACAATCCCCCGTGTCCGCCATGGGGGGATTTGTATGGGGTCCCATTTTCTCCACTGAATAGGTCTGAGTTGGTGAGCCAGTTTTCTGCTTTGTTATTATTTTTGTATTGTGCTCATTATCCCCTTTTGCTGTGTAATTTTTAACCTTGTCTAAACTCAAAATGATTAATTTTAGACCTATCCCTCCTGAAGAAGCAGTTCTAACTGCAAAACCGGTTGAGGAAACAATTCTATATACCCCTCTGTACAAGAAACTTTACGTTTTTTCCGTCAATGTTTATGTCCAATGTGGTGTATGTAACCGATTTTAGGTTGTTTCATATATGCACTATTTTGTAACAATGATTTGCAATGTTTGTAATTATTAAAGTTTATATATTTTTTTACATATCCCTCTATTTACTTTTATGTCATTAACAAATGCTGAGATAGTCCCAATTTTCAATTCATGGGGTGTCCGCGTGGTTAGGCAAGTAACAGCAGCTGCTTCCATGCCTTCACTTTCTTGTCCTTCCACGTTTATCCAATCGGGATGATGGCACTGATTTCTGATTTTTTCATTTATTGACCTATCTGAGGCTATACTCTTTCTTCAAGTAATCGGGTCTCAGTCAGTAGGGGTGGAAAGTTGAGTTCAAAAGTATGTTTTAGGTCTTTTGGAATTAGAGTTCCTAGGTACTTAAGGTAAGCATCCGACCATTTAAATTTGAATTGTGATTGTAAAGAGTTCATTCTACCTGACGGTATATTAATCCCCATTGCAGCCGATTTATCAAAATTGATTTTTAGATTAGCTAGATTGCCATATTTATCAAATTCCTTGAGGAGGTTAGGTAGTGATACTGCTGGATTAGTTAGAGAAAACATAAGGTCATCTGCGTAAGCAGAGACCTTATGTTGAATGCCGTCTATAGTCACTCCGGATATATCAGGATTTGACCGCACAGTGCACAGAAAGGGTTCTAAGGTTAGGGCAAAGAGTAGAAGTGAGAGTGGGCATCCCTGTCTAGTGCCATTAGTTATTGTGAAAGAGTCTGAGAGAACCCCATTCCCCTTTGTGCCGTGGGTATAGAGTAGATACTAGAGATCCACTGTAGCATTTTGTGTCCTAAGCCGATCTGTTTGAGGACTGCTGTCATGAAACCCCAGTTGACACGGTCAAATGCTTTCTCAGCGTCTGTGCTGAGGAAAACGCTTGGGGTTTTATTTTGGGTAGCTATATGAATGAGGTTGAGTACTTTGATGGTGTTATCCCTTGCCTCCCGAGCAGGGATAAACCCCACTTGATCTAAATGGATGAGGTCTGGCATGAACTAAGTTAGTCTGTTGGTCAATACCTTCGTGAAGATTTTAAGATCCACGTTCAGGAGGAATATGGGCCTATAGCTGCCGGGTCTTTGCCTTCTTTTGGTATGAGGGATATGTGTGCCCTCAGTGTGTCTCTAGGAAAAGAAGCTCCCTCACTCAAACTGTTAAACATCCGCACCATATGAGGGCCTAGGAGTGGTAGTAAAGTTTGGTAGTACTGCAGGGTAAGCCCATCTGGCCCTGGAGCCCTGTCTGGTTTCATCCCTCCCATTGCTCCCTGTAGTTCTTCTAAAGTGATTGGGTCCTCTAGTCCTGCTCTGATCTCTGCTGGTAGTTGGGGGATCTGTGATGCGGAGAGGTAGTCATTTATCGTCGTGTCACTTGGTGGTCTAACTGGGAGATTATAGAGGGATGTGTAGTAGTCCCTAAATTATTTCGCTATCTGAGTTGGGGTGGTCTTTTTTTGTCCTGATGGGTCTACGATTTGGGGAATGTATGTGTTAAGTTGGTGGTTCCTTACCGCTTTTGCTAGTAGTTTCCCACACTTATACCCCGACTCGTAGGAAGTTTACAGCAAATTTGTAAGGCTGCTTTGGCGCTATATTGTAACAGATCGACTGTTTGTTTTCTAAGGGACATCAGTTCTGTTTCTTGGGAGGCGATCAGTTTTTTTTTGTGTATAGAGGAGGTATTTGAAGAGGTGTCAACCACGGGGTTTAGAGGCACATTAATGTCCCCTCCCAGAACTAGTTGGCTCTCCCCAAATTCCATGAGTAAATTTAACGTACGGTGCATTAATGTGTCCTGATGATCGTTGGGGGCATATATAGTAGCTAGTGTGATCTTCGTGTTCCTCAAGAGTCCCTTAACGAACACATAGCGACCTTCTGTGTCTACTAGTGTATCACTACATGTCTATGGCACAGCTCCTGAAATCAGTATAGATACTCCCTTAGATTTGGTGGCTATATTAGTAGTATGATATGAGTGTGGAAAGTGTTGGTTTTTGAAGTAGGTAGGCTTGTCTGACCTGAAGTGCGTCTCCTGAATGAGCACTACGTCAATATGGGCTCTTTTAAGGTCATTTAAAAGCATACGGCACTTTTCAGGTATGTTCAGGCCCTTCGCGTTTACGGAAAAAATGTTGATAGTGTCAATCGTCTCCCGATTTAGGGGGGGTCAGGGGATGGAAAGCAGGATGAGGGGAGGAATAGAATGGGAAAGTGCAGTGAGGTTAGAATGAGTAAGTAGCAATAGAAGTTAAGAAGGAAAAGAAGGTGAGAAAAAGGTGAGAATATATTAGAGACCGTCAGAGAAATGGCAGGCGACGGGCAGGGGAATCTTCCTGTCCATAAAATGAATGCAAATAAAACAATCTGCAAAGAAGCACGCCCCGGTACACACCGGGAAATATGCTGTGTCCTACTGGGGAAGAGGTAAGAGACGATCAGGAGAGGTTCTCCCAGCTCGACCCAGTCCCCCCAGCTTGATAACGCAAATCGATTGTCAACCCGAAACATACACATGCATAACAGTGAATAAAACAAAGTGTAAAACAAGTAAAAACAGAACATCACAATTGAAATTAGGCCATCTGTCATATTATGTACGCCCCACCCCTATATCCTCAGAGCCCACGGGTTTATGTGGCTATGGTATGTGTCTTATCCCTCGGTATTTGTCATGTTGGGGGTAATGGGGAGAAGTGTATAAGGATCTCAACCCCATGAAGTCTGATATTGTGTGTCCACAACCCCCTTGCGTCATAATCTTAGCAGGTCTGTTTAGTAAAACAACCAGACGGCCTTTAGTAATATGGGACCTGAAAGTCACCCCTCCCTCCCCCTTAAGTGTTGGTCTCCCTCTCCAATGGGCTTCCTGACTTTAGCTGAGTAAGTTGAAGGTTTTGACGTTTAGACGTCCGCTAAGTTGGTATGTGTGTCTGTCAACCCTAAGGTCTAAGTGATATCCATGGTGTCAACAGAAGTCACGTGAGTTCCCACTACACAATAGACCTAGAAGGTCTATTGATCGAAAAGCGTAGGGAGGCTTTTTACCTTGTACACTGCCTGTTTTACTTGTGATCACTTTTATGTATTACGTTTTTTTAGTAATAAATAACCCTGATTTACACTATGTGGAGGCATCCCCCTTTTTTTTCCATATACCTTCGGGATCTGAGAAACTGTTTGAACCTTGGAACCAGTCCTGGCTCTCTTCCTGTGGATCCAGAGGCAATATTTTGGCTTGCAGATGCTCCATCCGTCCTTGACCATTCCATACATCTGCCCTTGGTGGCACACAGCTTCATTGACTCTATGCTAATAGTAGTAGAGTCCAACAGTTCCGGTAAGCGTACCTTATCCACTTATTACTTTGATGACATCTAAGCAGATATTTGGGAAGCTGAAGGAACTTCCACATTGATTGCACCTATTTGTCGTGGATTACCACTTCTTTTTGACAACACGTCACCACTGGGACTTATTCTTATGTTTACAGAGACATTTACTTCAAAATATATATGGTGTTTTCTTCTTCTTTTTTAGTGCTACAATTTATCTATTATATTGGTTCACATTTTTGTCACATGTTTTGTAGCAGCTTTGCTTCCTTCACCTTTTGGGTAGCGCATTATTCATCCCCTTTTTCACCATGCATGATGCTTCCACTGCTGACATCCGTCTTTCTAGTGCCGACACCAAGGATTCTCCTGAGTCCACACGGTCTGTTAGTGACTGTACCTCTTGCCGCACCACTTCTATTTCCTGACGGTGGGCTGCCTCCAATTTACTCACAATGGCTTCTATGTCTGCCCTAGTAGGGAGGGCCTGCAAGAGCGCCTTCAGCTAGGTGTCAGCTCTCAGGGTCAATGGTGACTGTGAGGAATGTGAGGGTCCCTGAAGATCCAATTGGAACATTGCCGGGACAGAATAGTCCAAGTTTGAAGTAGCCAGTGGTGATGTCAGCTCAGATGAGGCCTGCGGCTGATGTTCGCTGTGAGGATCAGACCTTGTGGAGGCCCCAAGTTTGTTTGAGAGAAATCTCTGTATGTCTCCACTCCTGCGTGGCTTGGGGGACACCCGCTTTTAATATCTGCCCCTCCGCTTGCCAGCGGAGTACATGCCAGGTAGAATGGGTGAATAGTTACTGTTCTAAAGCTGGATAAGGACGGGCCAGACCAGGAGCTCCTCAGGCACACGTCTTCACATGGCCATGTCCAGACCATGCCCCCACATTTTTTTTTACATACTGTCACCAGTGCAGTACAGCATCATCATATACCTGGTATGATCGTGGACACTGACTGGTGACAGTATGTAAAAAAATAATCGTAATAATAATAATAGTAATAGTAATAATACTTTTTTTATCATTTTTTTCCAATTTGTTTTCTTTTTTATTACATTATTTTTCTTTTTCTAACATTTTTTTTAACACACTGTGGCCAGAGCAATACGGTGTTACCATAGTAGTGGAAGTGATTAGGATTTTTTTTTTTTTGGTTATACCAGTGAATTTCACTGGTATAAGCAACCATCTTTACTGAATAAAACTGATTCATACAGTGTTTACTACTGTGATTATCTGTGATTGGCCACAGCCTATAATATGGTACAGATGGTCTGTGATTGGCCCTGTCTGTACCATGTGACCAAGCACAGCAAACAACACAATTGTACACAGTGAATGTCAGGAAAGGAAGCCATCCATTCTGTACAATTGTAATGTGATCTGCTGTGATTGGTCACAGCGTTCACATGAGAAAGGCAGCGGGCAGGTACACTGATCGGTCATTGGACAGAGCCAGAGGCAGATGGTGTCAGAGCGTGGCTCGTGAATAGTGCGCAAAACCAGTTCTGGGTGGGAAGTGGCTAATCATACAGCTGCACCTCCATCAATGTTGAGTATTTCATTCAATGCAACAAGAGCAAGCAGGGGTGTTGCAAGGGCAGGGTGTGAAACAGGATAGAAAAAAAATAAATCTACACTAATTTGCATTGTAAAAGAACATACAGTATATGATTATGCACACTAGTGGGCAAATGATGGACAAATGTCCACCAAACTGGTGGAAAAATGTCTTAGTTCTTAAAAGTGAACTTTAATTCTACTCAGTAGTCAGTAGCAGCCTGAACAGTGAACCTCATTGAAGTCTATGGGAGCTGGACAGGAAAAATCTAAAGTGCCCATTTTAAAGGCTTACAGCAGGGATATACTATTTGCGGACCTGACAACACTGAAGAAATGGCACTTTGCTACAGAGTAAAGTAGTGAGTGTACAACTTGTATAACAGCGTAAATTTGCTGTCTCCTCAAAATAACTCAACACGCAGCCATTAATGTCTAAACCACTGGCAACAAAAGTGAGTAAATCCCTAAATGAAAATGTCCAAATTGAGCCCAATTAGCCATTTTCCCTCATGACTCGTTAGTGTTATAAGGTCTCAGGTGTGAATGGGGAGCAGGCGTGTTAAATTTGGTGTTATTGCTATCGCTTTCTCATACTGGTTCAACATGACACCTCAAGGCAAAGAACTATCTGAGGATCTAGAAATAAAAGAATTGTTGCTCTACAGAAAGATGGCCTAGGCCAGTGATGGCGAACCTTGGCACCCCAGATGTTTTGGCACTACATTTCCCATGATGCTCAACTACACTGAAAAGTGAATGAGCATGATGGGAAATGTAGTTCCAAAACACCTGGGGTGCCAAGGTTCAACACCACTGGCCTAGGCTATAAGAAAATTGCCAAGGCCCTTAAAATGAGCGGCAGCATGGTGGCCAAGACCATACAGCAAATTTACAGGACAGGTTCCACTCAGAACAGGCCTCGCATGGTCGACCAAAGAAGTTTAGTGCACATGCTCAGCATCATATCCATAGATGGTCTTGGGAAATAAATGTATGAGTGCTGCCAGCACTGCTGCATAGGTTGAAGGGGTGGGGGGTCAGCCTGCCTGTGCTCAGACCATACGCAGCACACTGCATCAAATTGGCCTGCATGGCTATCATCCCAGAAGAAAGACTCTTGTAAAGATGATGCAGAAGAAAGCCACAGTTTGCTGAAGACAAGCAGACTAAGGACATGGAATACTGGAACCATGTCCTGTGGTCTGATGAGTCAAAGATAAACTTATTTGGTTCAGATGGTGTCAAGCTTGTGTGGTGGCAACCAGGTGACAACCAGGTACTGTACAAAGACAAGTGTGTCTTGCCTACAGTCAAGCATGGTGGTGGAAGTGCCATGGTTTAGGCCTGCATGAGTGCTGCCGGCACTGGGGAGCTACAGTTCATTGAGGGAAACATGAATGCCAACATGTACTGTGACATACTATAGCAGAGCATGATCCCAAACTGGGCCGCAGGGCAGTATTCCAACATGATAACGACCCCAAACACACCTCCAAGATGACCATTGCCTTGCTAAATAAGCTGAGAGTAAAGGTGATGGACGGCCAAGCATGTCTCCAGACCTAAACCCTATTGAGCATCTGTGGGACATCCTCAAATGGAAGGTGGAGGAGCGCAAGGTCTCTAACATTCACCAGCTCCGTGATGACGTCATGGAGGAGTGGAAGAGGACTCCAGTGGCAACCTGTAAAGCTCTGATGAACTCCATGCCCAAGAGGGTTAAGTCAGTGCTGGAAAATAATGGTGGCCACACAAAATATTGACACTTTGGGCCCAATTTGGACATTTTCACATAGGGGTGTACTCACTTTTGTTGCCAGCGGTTTAGACATTAATGGCTGTGTGTTGAGTTATTTTGAGGGGACAGCAAATTTACACTGTTATACAAGCTGTACACTCACTACTTTACATTGTAGCAAAGTGTAATTTCATCAGTGTTGTCACATGAACAGAGGGGTGTATTCACTTTTGTGAGATACTATATATGCAAGTAATTGGCCATAAAAGGGGTATGAGAGTCTGGGAACTGCTCTGGGGGACATGTATCAATGCATTTTTTTTTAAACAATCATTTTTTCAGGAGGATTGATTTTAATGATTCTTAAAGTGCAATAATAAAAAAAAATCCTTTAAATATAGTCACTGAGGGGGTCTGCCTGTAAATTGGCGCATCTGTACCGTTTATAGAAAACGTTGTGGCAAAAATTATATTTGTAAAGAAAAAAAAGAGTCAAATCACATTTAAAATGACTCACAGTTGCAATTGTCGATAACCGTCTATAAAGGCTGGCCACCTACTGCAGGCTAAGCCATTTAACAGTTCTTATATTGTTAAGGGGTGGGACCACCCGGCTATGTCACCTGGTGGCACCGCCCCTTTGGTACATCACAGACCGGTGCATTCCGGGTGGGCAGGGGGAAGTGCCACCATGTGACGTCACCAGGTGGCTCCGACCCTTACCTATATAAGAACTGTCAAATAACGGAGCCTGCAGTAGGCAGCCAGCCTTCATAGATTGTGGGAGTGTTTTTGTTTTTTACATTTTTTTTGGGTGCAGCATGATTGACAATGGATTTACATTGGAGGACATTGTTTTTTTGTTTTTTAATAACCGTCTGTGTTTTTATTACCTTTTGACACTTTTTTGGTGAATGGGTAGGGGTACTATGTACCTGTCAAGAACCAGTGCGACCAGAAATGTGTGGACTGCAATAGGGAAGACCAAACACATGTAAAGTATGAGGATAAGTAATACACCAAAGAAAACGCACCTCTGATGTGACACACAATAACATAAACCAGCAACCAACCATGGTGACACACAATAATAACTCTCCAAACCAAATGTATATACGGGTTTAAGATATAATCATAAATGTAACCAAGCCAGGGTCATACACGGGAGATCAATCAGATAGAACAGGGAACAGGGTGGGACTGGGAGAGGACAACAGGAGGAAGGGATCAGTCTGCAAGACAGGAGTCCAGGGATGGGTGCAGGGTTCAGGAACACAGGATACAAGGTACAGGTTACAGGAATATAGGTTTCAGGATAGCAAATACAGGTCAGGGCTCAAGGAACAAGGTGATGCGTGCAAGCATCTGCCGGGTATAAGTACACCTCCTGCAATTAGTCTCAGGTGATGCCTGATTGCAGGAGATTATGTCAGCCCCAGACTGCCGGGAGACACCCACTGGTGGACACCAGTACTGCGGCCCATAGATCTGACAGCGCCACCAGCAAGTGAAACCATTCCTGACAGTAGTCATACTCATTCATATGGGGGCCTGGGATCTGGGGGCCCCCTTGTTAAAGGGGGCTTCCAGAATCTGATAAGCCCCCTGGCCGCAGACCCCTACAACCACCGGCCATGGTTGTGGGGATGAAGCCTTGCCCCAAAGCTCCCACACCATTATGTTGAGAGCATGTGGCCTGGTATGGTTCAGGAGGGGGGGGGCTCGCTTGTCCCCCTCTTTCCAGGCCTGCCAGGCTGCATGCCTGGATAAGGGTCTGGTATGGATTTTGGGTTTAATTTTTTCTTATTTTGGCATGGGGTTCCCCTTAAAAGCCATACCAACCATTAGGGCCTGGTATGGACTGGGGGGGACCCCAAGCCAGTTTTTTTCTTTTTTTTATTCTACTGTCAGCAGGGAAACCCATTGACAGCTGATGACTCATCCGTTGTTGACGCCCGCTCCTTAACAACCAGCTTATACTGCGCCCTGATTGGGCAAAGATTTGCGCAATCAGGGCGCAAAATGCACTGTGCATTGCAGATCCTGCCTTGATTTTTTTCCAATGTAAAAAATAAACTAAATTTAAAATATAGTAAATTAGACTTACTGACTATTTTCTACCCTAATGCATGAATCAATGAACATTGAAATTTGATTTGAAGATTAATTTACTGTAAACAAATTAAAAGAAAAATAAATATGTCAGCCTTGGTGTTTTTTCTGACAATGTTTTTATTTTGTGCTAAAAGAGAACTCCACAATAGGTTTTATTTTTGCATGGACAGAATTGGCTCTCTTTTGATGTATAACTATGATGTATATTTCCAAATTTTATTAGTAGTTTTGCAAAAACACTACTAAGAGCCACTACATTTTGTATTAATCTTTTTCAAAGTAGCAATCATACAAGTAGCTGCACAGAAATACGTAAATTTATGATATTGAACATGTATAAATAAATACTATATGAAGAAATAAAGCTTTTTCCCAAATATTCTATCAAAAATGCATGGTATTACAGCAAAACGCGGACTAATTAGCACCATCCCAGATAGCATTCTCCATTGCATTTTATGACTATTAGCTCAGTTTTTGTTATAAAATTAATAAAAGAGCCTGTTTGTCCTTTTGTCAAAATGCTGTTGTCACGTGTCTCATGCTGCATAACACCGTGACACTCTTTAAGCAACACTATTCTATTCAAAAAAATAAATGAACAGAGGATTACAGTATTTAGGCTTTGTGCTGCCCTAGGCCTGACTAAACTCGTGCACCCCTAATTTAAGTATGACCCACCCCTTTTTGTCAAGTAGGGATGGTTCAAACACCCCTGGTTCGGTTCGCACCAGAACATGCGAACAGGCAAAACATTTGTGCGAACATGCAAACCCTATTAAAGTCTAGGGGACATGAACATGAACAATAAAAGGAATAATTTTAAAGGCTTATATGCAAGTTATTGCCATAACAAGTGTATGGGGACCCGGGCACTGCCCCAGGGGACATGTATCAAGATCCACCCCCCCATGTGAATGGGTAGGGGTACATTGTACCCCTACCCATTCACCAAAAAAAGTGTCAAAAAGTAAAAACAATAATACACAGTTTTATAAAAAAAAAAGTGTCCAAAAAAAGTGTCCATCGCTGTACATCCATCTTCAATAATGCCGCCCGACGGACCTGAAAAATAGAAAGAAAAAAAAGAAAATACTTTGCCTCAATAGGAGGTGTCTGAGGTATCCGACTGCTGTTTTTTTGCTGTGACGGCTGTTATATAGCCAAGGGCGGGGCCACCCACTGATGTAACCAGCCCCCGTCTGATGGCACATGATGTGAGAAGGGGCAGGGTCACTCGGTTATTTCACCAGGTGGCCCCGCCCTTGCCTATATAACAGTTGTCACAGCGAAAAGCCAGCAGTCAGCGGGACACCTCCCATTGAGGTGGGGGTTGTTTTTTTTTCTATTTTTCAGGTCCATCTGGCGGTGTGATTGAAGATGGATGGACATCACGGGACACTTTTTTTTTCTTTTTTAATAAAGGAATTGTCAAAAACTGTGTATTGTGGTTTTTACTTTTTGACACTTTTTTGGTGAATGGGTAGGGGTACAATGTACCCCATACCCATTCACATGGTGGGGGGCGGGATCAGGGGACCCCCTGGTAAAGGGGGCTTCCAGATTCTGATAAGCCCCCACCCACAGACCTCCACAACCACGGGCCAGGGTTGTGGGGACGAGGCCCAGATCCCTAGCAAATTCAATCAGTTACATCAGCATCAGGGGACTGATAGCTGGTTATCCAGGACTGGTTCATTTTTATAAATGTGAGCCTGTCAACGAAGTCTGTGGACAGGTGCACTCTTTAATCTATTACAGACCCTCCAGCAGCAATGAATGTCAGTTCAGAAAGCATGCTGGATGCAGGACAGGCCAGTAGCTCGATTGCATATTGAGCAAGTTCTGGCCAGTGGTCCATCCTCAAGACCCAGTAACCCAGTGGATGCTCTATTGGAAAGGCCTCCAAGTCTGCTCTAACCCCTAGATATTCCTACACCATATAATGCAGATGCTGGCAATGTTTGCTTGAACCTATCAGCCTTTGGTGCTGAGGACTGAAAAATTGTTTAAAGGCATCGGTCAGCCATCCACCTTCTCCACCGCTCTTCCTCTGACCGAACGAAGCCTCAGAAACATGTTGTCCAGCACCAGGAAATCGTAGCCTCCCAGGGTCCGGAAAGGCGTTACACAAACTTTTCTTCAAAGCCTCCTGAAGATGTTTCATCTTCTGCTCCCTCTACAAAGGCAGGATGAGTTCTGCAACTTTACCCTTGTAACGTGGATCAAGAAGGGTTGCCAGCCAGTAATGATCCCTCACCTTGATACCACAAATCCTAGGGTCCTTTCGCAGGCTTTGCAGAATCAAGGAGGCCATGCAGCTCAAGTTTGCAGAGGCATTCGATTCTGAGTCTTCTTTGTCACTAAGGATCACATTATCCGTAACTACCTCCTCCAAGCCATGTACTACTCCTTCAGTTTCTGGGGACTGAAAACCATCCCTTGAAGACTTCTGCTGAGTGTTATCCTCTACATCCATGCTGACACAATCCTCCTCCTCTTCTTCCTGTGTGTTTGGCAGGCCCGCAGGAATGCTATCTGGATAAAGGGGGCCTTGAGAGGAAAGGAAGTCCTCCTCTTCCTCCCACTCTTCTGCCTCAAGTGCCCTATCCATGATTCCATGAAGCATGTGCTCCAGTAGGAAGACTAGGGGGACAGTGTCACTGATGCATGCATTGTCGCTGCTCACCATCCTTGTGGCCTCCTCAAATGGTGACAGGACAGTGCATTCTTTCTTGATCAGTAGCCACTGGCGTGGCGAAAAGAAGCCAAGCTCCCATGACCCTGTTCTGATGCCATACTCACACAAGAACTCATTGATGGTCCTCTGTTGTGTGTGCAGCCACTGCAGCATTGCCAATGTTGAGTTCCACCTGGTGGGCATGTCAGAAATGAGGCAGTTGGTGGGCAGGTTGCATTCCCTTTGAATGTCAGACAGCTGAGCACTGGAATTGTATGACCGGCGGAAATGACCACAGACTTTTCTGACCTGCCTCAGGAGATCTTGTAAGCTGGGGTACCTGCTCAAGAACCATTGAACCACCAAATTCAGCACGTATGCCGAACAAGGAACATGGGTCAACTGTCCCTGTCAGAGTGTGGAGAGAAGGTTGGTGCCATTGTCACATAGAACCATTCCTGGCTGAAGCTGGCATGACATCAACCACCTCTGAGCCTGCCCTTGCAGAGATGACAGAATCTCTGCCCCAGTGTGGCTCCTGTCCCCTAGACAGACCAACTCAACCACTGCATGGCATCTTTTAGCCTGACGTCTTGCATAGGCCCTTGAACACTTACGGAGCACTGCTGGTTCAGAGGACAATTCTGCAGAAGAGGCCATAAAGGAAGAAGAAGAGGGGGTGGAGCATAGAGATGTGGCAGAATCACCACCAGCTTTTTGGAGGCGTGGTGGTGGAACAAGCTACAACACTGAACCCTGACCTGCATCCTTCCCAGCTGCCAGCAGAGTTACCCAGTGCGCAATGAAGCAAAGGTAACGTCCATGACCATGCCTGCTGGACCATGAGTCAGCGGTAATATGAACCTTGCTGCTGACTGCCCTGTCCAACAAGGCCAAAATATTGCCTTCCACATGATAGTAGAAAGCTGGAATGGCCTTACATGAAAAAAAATAGTTTTAGAATGTGGTACAGCACATTCCACATAGTCATGAAAGGGGGCAGTGTCTACCAGCTGAAAAAGCAGCAGTTGCAGTACTAGCAATTTGGCCAAGCTAACATTCAGATGCTGAGCATGTGGATGGCTGAGACAGTATTTCCTTTTACAGTTCAGCAACTGGGGTAGCGAATTTTCCCTGCAGATATCAAAATACATCCCTGGGAATTACAGACCAGTTAGCCTAACATCAATAGTATGTAAACTCTTGGAGGGGATGATAAGAGACTATATACAAGATTTTAGTAATGAGAACGGTATCATTAGCAGTAATCAGTATGGATTCATGAAGAATAGTTCTTGCCAAACCAATCTACTAACCTTCTATGAGGAGGTGAGTTGCCAGCTAGATAAAGGAAGGCCTGTAGACGTGGTGTATCTGGATTTTGCAAAAGCATTTGACACAGTTCCCCATAAACGTTTACTGTACAAAATAAGGTCAGTTGACATGGACCATAGGGTGAGTACATGGATTGAAAACTGGCTACAAGGGCGCGTTCAGAGGGTGGTGATAAATGGGGAGTACTCAGAATGGTCAGGGGTGGGTAGTGGGGTCCCCCAGGGTTCTGTGCTGGGACCAATCCTATTTAATTTGTTCATAAACGACTTGGAGGATGGGATAAACAGTTCAATCTCTGTATTTGCAGACGATACTAAGCTAAGCAGGGCAATAACTTCTCCACAGGATGTGGAAACCTTGCAAAAAGATCTGAACAAATTAATGGGGTGGGCAACTACATGGCAAATGAGGTTCAATGTAGAAAAATGTAAAATAATGCATTTAGGTGGCAAAAATATGAATGCAATCTATACAGTGGGGGGGAGAACCTCTGGGAGAATCTAGGATGGAAAAGGACCTGGGGGTCCTAGTAGATGATAGGCTCAGCAATGGCATGCAATGCCAAGCTGCTGCTAACAAAGCAAACAGAATATTGGCATGCATTATAAAGGGGATCAACTCCAGAGATAAAACGATAATTCTCCCACTCTACAAGACTCTGGTCCGGCCGCACCTAGAGTATGCTGTCCAGTTTTGGGCACCAGTCCTCAGGAAGGATGTACTGAAAATGGAGCGAGTACAAAGAAGGACAACAAAGCTAATAAAGGGTCTGGAGGATATTAGTTATGAGGAAAGGTTGCGAGCACTGAACTTATTCTCTCTGAAGAAGAGACTCTTGAGAGGGGATATGATTTCAATATACAAATACCGTACTGTTGACTAGGGATGAGCCGAACACCCCCCTGTTCGATTCGCACCAGAACAGGCAAAAAAATTGTTTGAACACGTGAACACCGGTAAAGTCTACATGAATAATCAAAAGTGCTAATTTTAAAGGCTTATATGCAAGTTATTGTCATAAAAAGTGTTTGGGGACCTGGGTCCTGCCCCAGGGGACATGGATCAATGCCAAAAAAAAGTTTTAAAAACAGACGTTTTTTCAGGAGCAGTGATTTTAATAATGCTTAAAGTGAAACAATAAAAGTGTAATATCCCTTTAAATTTCATACCTGGGGGTTGTCTATAGTATGCTTGTAAAGGGGCACATGTTTCCTGTGTTTAGAACAGTCTGGCAGCAAAATGATATTTCAAAGGAAAAAAAGTCATTTAAAACTACTCGTGGCTATTAATGCATTGCCGGTCTGACAATACACATAGAAGTTCATTGATAAAAACGGCATGGGAATTCCCCACAGGGGAACCCCGAACCAAAATTAAAAAAAAAAAAATGATGTGGGGGGTCCCCCTAAATTCCATACCAGGCCCTTCAGGTCTGGTATGGATATTAAGGGGAACCCCGGCCAAAATTTAAAAAAAAAATGACCAGACCTCTGGTATGGATTTTAAGGGGAAATCCGTGCCAAAAAAAAAAAAAATGGTGTGGGGTCCCCCCAAAAATCCATACCAGACCCTTATCCGAACACGCAACCTGGCAGGCCGCAGGAAAAGAGGGGGGGACGAGAGAGCAGCCCCCCCTCCTGAACCGTACCAGGCCACATGCCCTCAACATTGGGAGGGTGCTTTGGGGTAGCCCCCCAAAACACCTTGTCCCCATGTTGATGAGGACAAGGACCTCATCCCCACAACCCTGGCCGGTGGTTATGGGGGTCTGCGGGCGGGGGGCTTATTAGAATCTGGAAGCCCCCTTTAACAAGGGGACCCCAGATCTCGGCCCTCCCCCCTGTGTGAAATGGTAAGGGGGTACAAAAGTACAGCTACCATTTCACTAAAAAACTGTCAAAAATGTAAAAAATTACAAGAGACAGTTTTTGACAATTCCTTTATTTAAATGCTTCTTCTTTCTTCTATCTTCTATCTTCCTTCGGTTTCTACCTCCATCTTCTTCTTCTTCTGGTTCTTTTGGTTCTTCTGGTTCTTCTGGCTCTTCTGGTTCTTCCTCCGGTGTTCTCGTCCAGCATCTCCTCCGTGGCGTCGGCGTCTTCTTCCCTTCTTCTCCTTGGGCCACTCCACATCCATGATGGCATGGAGGGAGGCTCCCGCTCTTCTCTTCATCTTCTTCTCTCCTTCATCTTCTTCTCTTCTTCATCTTCTTCTCTTCTTCATCTTCTTCTCCAGGCCGCTCCACATCCATGGTGGCATGGAGGGAGGCTCCCGCTGTGTTACGCTTCTCCTCTTCTAACGGTTCTTAAATAATGGGGGGCCACAGGGAAGTCCTGTCAAGTCACCGTCCGTCAGAGTGGGGCGGGGTCACCGGGTGGCCCCGCCCCCCATTATTTAAAAACCGTCAGAAGAGGAGAAGCGTCACACAGCGGGAGCCTCCCTCCATGCCACCATGGATGCGGAGCGGCCCGGAGAAGAAGATGAAGAAGAGAAGAAGATGAAGAAGAGAAGAAGACAAAGAGAAGAGCGGGAGCCTCCCTCCATGCCATCATGGATGCGGAGCAGCCCGAGGAGAAGAAGGGAAGAAGACGCAGATGCCACGGAGGAGATGCTGGACGAGAACACCAGAGGAAGAACCAGAAGAACCAGAAGAAGAAGAAGATGGAGGAAGAAACCGGAGGAAGATAGAAAAAAGAAGAAAGAAGAAACGAGAAGCATTTAAATAAAGGAATTGTCAAAAACTGTCTCTTGTCATTTTTATCATTTTTGACAGTTTTTTATTGAAATGGTAGGGGTACGTACCCCCTTACCATTTCACACAGGGGGGAGGGCCGGGATCTGGGGGATCCCCTTGTTAAAGGGGGCTTCCAGATTCCGATAAGCCCCCCGCCCGCAGACCCACACAACCACCGGCCAGGGTTGTGGGGATGAGGCCCTTGTCCTCATCAACATGGGGACAAGGTGTTTTGGGGGGCTACCCCAAAGCACCCTCCCAATGTTGAGGGCATGTGGCCTGGTACGGTTCAGGAGGGGGGGCGCTCTCTCGTCCCCCCTCTTCTCCTGCGACCTGCCAGGTTGCGTGCTCGGATAAGGGTCTGGTACGGATTTTTGGGGGGACCCCACGCCATTTTTAAAAAAAAATTTGGCGCGGGGTTCCCCTTAAAATCCATACCAGACCTGAAGGGTCTGGTATGGAATTTAGGGGGGCCCCCAACGTCATTTTTTTTTTTTATTTTGGCCGGGGTTCCCCTTAATATCCATACCAGACTTGAAGGACCTGGTATGGAATTTAAGGGGACCCCCATGTCATTTTTTTTTAAATTTTGGTTCGGGGTTCCCCTGTGGGGAATTCCCATGCCATTTTTTATCAATGAACTTCTATGTGTATTGTCGGACCGGCAATGCATTAATAGCTGCGAGTAGTTTTAAATGACTTTTTTTCCTTTGAAATGTCATTTTTCTGTCAGACTGTTCTAAACACAAGAAACATGCGCCCCTTTACAGGCATACTATAGACACCCCCCAGGTACGAAATTTAAAGGGATATTACACTTTTATTGTTTCACTTTAAGCATTATTAAAATCACTGCTCCTGAAAAAACGGCAGTTTTTAAAACTTTTTTTTGCATTGATCCATGTCCCCTGGGGCAGGACCCAGGTCCCCAAACACTTTTTATGACAATACCATGAATATAAGCCTTTAAAATTAGCACTTTTGATTTCTCCCATAGACTTTTAAAGGGTGTTCGGCAGCATTCGAATTTGCGCAAACACCCCAAATTGTTCGCTGTTAGGCGAACTTGCGAACAGCCGATGTTCGAGTCGAACATGAGTTCAACTCAAACTCGAAGCTCATCCCTACTGTTGACCCCACAATAGGAATAAAACTTTTTCGCAGAAGAGAATTTAACAAGACTCGTGGCCACTCATTAAAATTAGAAGAAAAGAGGTTTAACCTTAAACTACATAGAGGGTTCTTTACTGTAAGAGTGGCAAGGATGTGGAATTCCCTTCCACAGGCGGTGGTCTCAGCGGGGAGCATCAATAGCTTCAAGAAACTATTAGATAAGCATCTGAATGACCGCAACATACAGTGATATACAATGTAATACTGACACATAATCACACATAGGTTGGACTTGATGGACTTGTGTCTTTTTTTAACCTCACCTACTATGTAACTATGTAACTGGTGGTGTACTGCTTGCAGATTGGCTGCAAATACTTGTGGCACCTATTGCTATAACTTCATTCCTCTCAGTGCAGGTCTTTGAGAGGACTGGAGGTATAGTAGGGGTTGAGATCACAGCTGAGTAATGTTACGGGGTTCACTTTGGGCGGGGGGGCTGGTGGAACCCAGAATCCCTTGGAAAGGTTGGGAAACCCTTGTTTCAGATCCCCATGCACCTCCTTTGTCTAAGTTACCCTGTGTCTATTAGAGGCACAGGGTGACCGAGAACCCCAATCTGATCTGTACTAATCGGACTCACTGTACAAACACACTGGAGAGATGTCACCCAGAAACCCTGAAACTCTTGGAGAGGTTGGAAAAACTTCAGCTCCCCATGCACCTCCTATGTCTAAGTTATCCTGTGTCTATTAGGGGCACAGGGTGACCGAAAACCCCAGTCTGATCTGTACTAACATATATATTGTATATTGTCTCATACTGTTGTGGACTGTTTGCTGGGTCATTTGGAGTGTGGCTGTATTCCATTGTTCTATTGCTTCTGTCTGCCCAGTGAGAAAAGTATTATAGTATGTGTATTTGCTGTGAGTGAGGAGGGATTCCTCCAAAAGCTCTCCCTGCTCATTGGACAGTCTACCCCACCCTGAATGCAAAGGGGGGGATTGTCCCGAGTGTTACCTCTGTGTACCTGTGTTTCAATAAACAGTTCATGTTCCAGCTTTGTAACTGAGCTAGTCTTGTCTGGTTCTTGGTTACAATATTCGGCTGTGATATCTGATATCTATAATCAGACTGGAGTAAGCAGTATATGACGAAAGTACTCAAGTGGCATGTGGGACATTTTGTTACATTGGTGGCAAGCAGTGAGATGCTTCCTACATTCTGGGACTTCAAAACCTCTGCCTGGATTCAAGGTTGGGATAGCAGACTTTGGTCACCCCAGCGGAGATATGTATCTGGCATCAGAGTTGCAAGGGCTGCTGCGGAGCACCCTTTCAGCAATTCCCAGGTCTGTGTCTGCAGATCAGTACCTGGAGATTAGGGATGAGCCGAACACCCCCCGGTTCGGTTCGCACCAGAACCTGCGAACGGACCGAAAGTTCGCACGAACGTTAGAACCCCATTGACGTCTATGGGATTCGAACGTTCGAAATCAAGTGCTCATTTTAAAAACTAATTTGCATGGTATTGTCCTAAAAAGGGTTTGGGGACCCGGGTCCTACCCCAGGGGACATGTATCAATGCAAAAAAAACTTTTAAAAACGGCCATTTTTTCGGGAGCAGTGATTTTAATGATGCTTAAAGTAAAAAAAAAAAAAGTGAAATATTCCTTTAAATATCGTACCTGAGGGGTGTCTATAGTATGCCTGTAAAGTGACGCGTGTTTCCCGTGTTTAGAACAGTCCCTGCACCAAATGTCATTTTTAAAGGAAAAAATCTCATTTAAAACTGCTTGCGGGTTTAATGTAATGTCGGGTCCTGGCAATATGGATGAAAATCAGTGAGACAAACGGCATGGGTACCCCCCAGTCCATTACCAGGCCCTTTGGGTCTTGTATGGATATTAAGGGGAACCCCACACCCAAATTAAAATAAGGAAAGGTGTGGGGCCACCAGGCCCTATATACTCTGAACAGCAGTATACAGGCGGTGCAAACAAGACAGGGACTGTAGGTTTGTTGTTAAGTAGAATCTCTTTGTAATTTTGAACGGGTACATTTTTAACGTGTTTAGCTCCAGCCAAAAAATCTTTTTTAAGCTTTTTGGAAAACATAGGGAAGGGTTATCACCCCTGTGACATTTGTTTTGCTGTCTTTCCTCCTCTTCAGAAGATTTCACCTCACTTTTTGTCCCAATGGATTGGAAAGCATCAGTGGAAAGGAGAAATGTTTTTCCCATATTAACTCTTACAGGAGAGAATTTCCCTTCCTAGGGGTAGATTTCATCTCACTTCCTGTTGTCTCCTTCCGTTTGCAAGTAGGAGTCGTTTGTAAGTTAGTTGTTTGAAAGTAGGGTCCTGCCCTATATACTCAGCAGAAATTTGGGCCTTAGGTGTTGCTGTGGCCACAACACTGTAAGCCCTCACAGTGCCCTGCTGTGAAATATTAGATCAAGAATTGTAATTACATGCCCCTGTTGAACAGGAGCTGAAAAATTAGGCCTTAGGCACTGGTGCTGGTGCCACAACACTGCAACCCCTCACAGACACTCTAGTTGGAACGCAGGAACGAGCCCTGCTGCAAAGTATTGCATCAAAAATTGTAATTACACGCCCCTGTTAAACAAGGGCTGAAAAATTGGGCCTTAGGCACTGGTGCTGGTGCCACAACACTGCAACCCCTCACAGACACTCTAGTTGGAATGCAGGAACGAGCCCTGCTGCAAAGTATTGCATCAAAAATTGTAATTACACGCCCCTGTTAAACAGGGGCAGAAAAAATGGGCCTTAGGCACTGGTGCTGGTGCCACAACACTGCAACCCCTCACAGACACTCTAGTTGGAACGCAGGAACGAGCCCTGCTGCAAAGTATTGCATCAAAAATTGTAATTACACGCCCCTGTTAAACAGGGGCAGAAAAAATGGGCCTTAGGCACTGGTGCTGGTGCCACAACACTGCAACCCCTCACAGACACTCTAGTTGGAATGCAGGAACGAGCCCTGCTGCAAAGTATTACATCAAAAATTGTAATTACACGCCCCTGTTAAACAGGGGCTGAAAAATTGTGCCTTAGGCACTGGTGGTGGCGCCCAGAACCAAAAATGTTCTTACAAGCTATCAGCGTGATGATTGAGGAGGAAGAGGATAATTACTCAGGGATAGTCATTTAGCATCAGCATAGGCAGTCTTTGAAGGGATCTGAGATTTCAAAAAAATTATTCGGTTACATCAGCATCAGGTGCTTGGTAGCTGGTGGTGATCCAAGACTGATTCATTTTTATGAAGGTCAGTCGATCGACCGAGTCAGTGGACAGACGCACCCTGTGATCGGTTACCACGCCTCCAGCAGCACTGAATGTGCGTTCCGAAAGAACGCTGGATGCAGGACAGGCCAGTAGCTCAATTGCATACTGTGCAAGCTCTGGCCAGTGATCCATCCTCAAGACCCAGTAACCCAGAGGATTTTCGGTGGGAAAGGTGTCCAAGTCTGATCTTGCCCCTAGGTATTCCTGCACCATGTAAAACAGACGCTGGCGATGGTTGCTGGAACCGATCATACATTGGGGCTGCGGACCAAAAAATTGTCTGAACGCATCGGTCAGACGGCCACCTTCTCCACCGCTCCTTCTTTGACTGACCGAAGCCTCAGCAACACGTTGTCCAGAAACAGGAGTTTGTAACCTCCCAGTCTCTGGGAACGCGTTGCACAGACCTTTCTGCAAGGCCTCCCGAAGATGTTTCATACTCTGCTCCCTCTGCGAAGGCACAATAAGGTCTGCAACCTTATCCTTGTAACGTGGATCAAGGAGGGTTGCCAGCCAGTAATCATCTCTCCCCTTGATACCATGAATATGAGGATCCTTCCGCAGGCTTTGCAGGATCAGGGAGGCCATGCAGCGTAGGTTTGCTGAGGCTTTCGGTCCAGAGTCCACTGGGTCACTAACGACGACATGATCTGCAGCCTCCTCCTCCCAGCCACGTACAAATCCATGGGTTTCTTCGGACTGTAAATGACCCCTTGAAGACTGCTGCTGATGCTAAGTGCCAGGCTCCACTTCCATGCTGACACAATCCTCCTCCTCCTCCTCCTTCTCCTCGTCCTCTTCCTGTGTGATCAGCAGGCATGCAGGAACACTGTCTGGATAAAGGGGGCCTTGAGAGGTAAGGAAGTCATCCTCTTCCTCCCTCTGTTCTGCTTCAAGTGCCCTGTCCATTATTCCACGCAGCGTGTGCTCCAACAGGTGGAAATGAGGGACAGTGTCACTGATGCATGCACTGTCACTGCTCACCATCCTCGTGGCCTCCTCAAATGGTGACAGGACAGTGCATGCATCCCTGATCATAGCCCACTGGCATGGGGAAAAAAACAAGGTCCCCTGACCTTGTCCTGGTGCCATAGTCGCATAGATACTCATTGATGGCCCTCTGCTGTGTGTGCAGCCGCTGCAGCATGGCCAACGTTGAGTTCCACCTGGTGGGCATGTCACAGATTAGGCGGTTCTTTGTCAGGTTAAATTCCTTTTGGAGGTCAGCCAGCAGAGCACTGGCATTATACGACCTGCGGAAATGCACACAGACTTTCCTGGCCTGCCTCAGGACATCCTGTAAGCCCGGGTACCTGCCCAAGAACCGCTGCACCACCAAGTTAAGGATGTGAGCCAAACAGGGCACATGGGTCATTTGTCCCTGTCAGAGGGCAGAGAGGAGGTTGGTGCCATTGTCGCAAACCACCATTCCTGCCTTAAGTTGGCGTGGCGTCAACCACCTCTGAACCTGCCCCTGCAGAGCTGACAGAACCTCTGCCCCAGTGTGGCTCCTGTCCCCCAAGCACACCAGCTCCAGCACCGCATGGCATCTTTTGGCCTGCGTACTTGCGTAGCCCCTTGAATGACTACGGAGCACCGCTGGTTCCGAGGAAGAGGCCATGGAGGAAGAGGAGGGGGTGGAGGAGAGAGGTGTGTCACAATCATTAGCATTTTGGAGGCGTGGTGGCGGAACAACCTCCAACACTACTGCACCTTGTCCTGCATCCTTCCCAGCTGCCAGCAGAGTCACCCAATGGGCCGTGAAACTTAGGTAACGTCCCTGTCCATGCCTGCTGGACCATGAGTCAGCGGTAATATGCACCTTACCGCTGACCGCCCTGTCCAGCGAGGCATGGACATTGCCTTCCACATGCTGGTAGAGAGCCAGAATCGCCTTCCGTGAGAAAAAGTGGCGTTTGGGTACCTGCCACTGAGGAACCGCACATTCCACAAACTCACGGAAGGGGGCAGAGTCTACCAACTGAAAAGGCAGCAGTTGAAGTGCTAGCAATTTTGCCAAGCTAGCATTCAACCGCTGGGCATGTGGATGGCTGGGAGCAAACTTCTTTCGGCGGTGCAGCAGCTGGGGCAGGGAAATTTGCCTGGTACAATCTGATGTCGGTGTACCAAAATCAGATTGCCCACAAGTACTTGGCTGTGACACACCTAATTCTACACCTTCATTCCTCTCAGTGCAGGTCTCAGAGAGGACTGAAGGTCTAGTGGGGTTGGAAATCTCAGCTGATGAGGAGCAAGGAGAGGTCCTCTTTGTTCTTTGGTGTGGGTCTTTTAGATACGCTTGCCAACGAACTGCATGGCAGGTCAACATATGTCTGGTCAAGCATGTGGTACCCAAGCGGGAGATGTTTTGGCCACGCGAGATACGCTTGAGACATATGTTGCAAATAGCAGCGGTGCGATCTGATGCACTCGTCTCAAAAAAGGCCCACACCAAAGAACTTTTTGAATAACGCGCAGAGACTGCAGCGCCCTGCACATGTGGAGCTTTGGGGTGTGATGCAGTCAATGTGCTGCCCTTAGGCTGGCCCCTGGAGGGCATCCTGCCTCGTTGGTGATGTACGCCTCCTCCTCCTCCTCCTCCTCTCTCCTATCAGGCACCCACGTTGAGTCAGTGACCTCATCATCCCCTCCCTCCTCATCACTGGAGCAAACCTGGCAGTATGCTGCAGCAGGGGGAGAATGACTGCCAGATTGCTGTCCTTCTTGGGCACCCCCTCTGTCCGTGCTCATGTTACTGCCTTCATCGAGCTCAGTATCATCATCAGAGCCTTCCAAATGCTGGGCATCCTCCTGGAGCATGTACCCAACACTGTGGTCAAACAGTTCGAGGGGCTCCTCAGGAGGACATGGTGGGGCTAGGGAAGGAGTCACTGATGACATTGAGCCGAGGGAAGAGGCCGCTGCTTTGCCAGACAAAGTACCCTGGGCATGGGTGAGAGAGGATGAGGAGGATGAGGACGGCTTGGTCATCCACTCGACCAAGTCTTCCGCATGTTGCGGCTCAACATGGCCAGCTGCCGAAAAAAAGGCCAAGCGTGTCCCATGGCCACGTGCTGATGAGGATGCACCGTCTCCACGACCAGCACTAGACACAGAGCCTGCTTGCCCTCTCTTATTGGCTTGTGACTGTCTGCATCTCCTTCTTGGCCTTCCAGACATACTAATGGCCTGTAGCTGCATTAAGCTGGGATATATATATATATATATATATATATATATATATATATATATGTACTGATACTGCAGCTAGCAAAATCAACTGCCTGCCTGTAGTATGAGAACACCACCAACCTTCTACAGGTAGCTTTAGCTGAACACTGTGAGGTGGACGCACCCCACTAACTTGTAGGTTTAGCTGAACACTGTGAGCAGGACGCACTGCACTAACTGTAAATAGTCTAGCTGCCTGACTGTGGTGCTAATAGGATCAAAAGAACACCAGCAATTTTCTTCAGGTAGCTGTATTTACTGTAACAAGACAAGCCTGCCTGTCATTAAGAAGATAACAGAAACGGATCTAGCTGAACACTGTGAGCAGGACGCACCCCACTAGCTTGTAGGTTTAGCTGAACACTGTGAGGTGGACGCACCCCACTAACTTGTAGGTTTAGCTGAACACTGTGAGCAGGACGCACCCCACTAACTTGTAGGTTTAGCAGAACACTGTGAGCAGGACGCACTGCACTAACTGTAAATAGTCTAGCTGCCTGACTGTGGTACTAATAGGATCAAAAGAACACCAGCAATTTTCTTCAGGTAGCTGTATTTACTGTAACAAGACAAGCCTGCCTGTCAGTAAGAAGATAACAGAAACGGATCTAGCTGAACACTGTGAGCAGGACGCACCCCACTAGCTTGTAGGTTTAGCTGAACACTGTGAGGTGGACGCACCCCACTAACTTGTAGGTTTAGCTGAACACTGTGAGCAGGACGCACCCCACTAACTTGTAGGTTTAGCAGAACACTGTGAGCAGGACGCACTGCACTAACTGTAAATAGTCTAGCTGCCTGACTGTGGTACTAATAGGATCAAAAGAACACAAGCAATTTTCTTCAGGTAGCTGTATTTACTGTAACAAGACAAGCCTGCCTGTCAGTAAGAAGATAACAGAAACGGATCTAGCTGAACACTGTGAGCAGGACGCACCCCACTAACTTGTAGGTTTAGCAGAACACTGTGAGCAGGACGCTCTGCACTAAATGTAAATAGTCTAGCTGCCTGACTGTGGTACTAATAGGATCAAAAGAACACCAGTAATTTTCTTCAGGTAGCTTTATATACTGTAACAAGACAAGCCTGCCTGTCAGTAAGAAGAGAACAGGAACGGATCTAGCTGAACACTGTGAGCAGGACGCACTGCACTAAATGTAAATAGTCTAGCTGCCTGACTGTGGTACTAATAGGATCAAAAGAACACCAGTAATTTTCTTCAAAATACTGTAACAAGACAAGCCTGCCTGTCAGTAAGAAGATAACAGGAACGGATCTAGCTGAACACTGTGAGCAGGACGCACTGCACTAAATGTAAATAGTCTAGCTGCCTGACTGTGGTACTAATAGGATCAAAAGAACACCAGTAATTTTCTTCAAAATACTGTAACAAGACAAGCCTGCCTGTCAGTAAGAAGATAACAGGAACGGATCTAGCTGAACACTGTGAGCAGGACGCACTGCACTAAATGTAAATAGTCTAGAAGATAACAGGAACGGATCTAGCTAAACTGAATACAGTGTATATATATATATATATATATATATATATGCAACACCTGGGATGCATATATATAGACAATACACTTTAAGTGCAGCTAGCTGACTGTCCTGCCTAATCTAGCTAACTCAAATGAAATGACACTGTCTCTCTCTTTCTCTATTTCTCAGCACACCGGAACACACTGCACAGGGCCGCCGTGCAGGCGGCCTTATATAGTGTGGGGCGTGTACTAAATCCCCTGAGCCATAATTGGCCAAAGCCTCCTTGGCTTTGGCCAATTACGGCTCTCTGTTAAGGCGGCGCTGTGATTGGCCAAGCATGCGGGTCATAGTGCATGCTTGGCCAGTCATCAGCAAGCAATGCACTGCGATGCCGCAGTGAATTATGGGCCATGATGCGCCACACGAACGGCCCATATCGTTCGCAATTCGACGAACGATCGAACAGCCGATGTTCGAGTCGAACATGGGTTCGACTCGAACACGAAGCTCATCCCTACTGGAGATCAGGCAGCAGATTCGGGTGCAGATCTGGATTGAAGCCCTCCAGGTCGCTGGTAGACACCAGGGCAAGTGCTTTCCAACCCCAGAGCAATGAGCCAGTGACCAACGGGAGTTATGAATGTCATTCCTGGGAGAGTGGCCCTGGGACCAATGGGTGTCCGAGTTGGACTGGCTGTTCCAGCAGAAGATAGAGCTGGACAATCGTTATTGGGCTCTACAATGGCATGCAGAGCAGGGATATTTAGGGGAGACAACAGAATTCTCTCTGGAGAAATATGACTTTGGCAGCCATGGATTGCTATGGGAGAGCCTTACAGATGGTTTTGTGTTTGGCTATGAAGGGGAACCTACCCTTGAGGACTTGCGAGAATACAGAGAAGCTATGCTTAGTCTTGCAGGAGTCTAAGAGCTTAAACTGGACCTGAACCCACTTTCCCATGTCCTACCAACCCACCTTTCTACACCAATGATACCCCCAATTCTTTCTCGCCAATGCGGACAACAAAACCAAAGGAGTAGCAATTTGTTTTTCAAAACACCTAAATTTCTCACCAACAAAGGTTCTTAAGGACCGTTCAGGTCACTATGTGCTAGTGGCAGACACCATTGACGGAGAGACCTACACTTTTGTCTCCTACTATAACCCTAACAAAGGTTAGTCAAAATTGTTTGACTCCTTAACACACACAATACAAAACCACTTTCAGGGCACAGTTTTCATAGGGGGCGATTCAAATATAGCCTTTGACCTTTCTCAAGACAAAACAGTGACCAGGAAACCTAGATCCAAACGCCCCTCCAGACAGAGCTTAAAAATTGTTCAGCTGCTATATTCAGCTGGATTAGTAGATATCTGGAGGGAACTCAATCCACATGTAATTGATTATACTCACTTTTCTGTACCACATAACACCCATGCTAGGATTGATCACATCTTTATGCAATCAAACTCTATCCCATTAGCCCTTTTCACCAAAATTAGAGACACAACCCTCTCTGCTCACTCTATAGTGATACTTGGGACCCAGCGCCCTTTGGGAGCATTAGCCCCCTTTAAATGGCGACTTAATGAAGCCTTGCTAAGTGACCCGGTACAATGCACAATACTAGAAATGGCATTGAAAGACTACTTCAATGTGAATGATAATAACACAGTCAAACCCAAAACCCTATGGGTAGCCCACAAATCAGGGATCAGAGGGAGGCTCATACAGATAGCTTCCAAATTGAAACACGAACATGGAGCAGATATCGAAAAACGTACAGAGAACTTCCTTTTGATGAGCAAGATCCACAAACGAAACCCCACTCATCATACTCTGTCCCACTTAGACATAGCCCTAATCAATCTTAATTTAGCATTAACAACCAAAGGTGAAAAGCATTTTCGACGGACAGGAGTGAAATTCTACTTTCAAAAAGATAGACCTTGCTCAAAATTAGCAGCCAAATTAACTCAAAAACCCTGCACCTTAGTCTTTCCCAAAATTTGCACCTCATCAGGCGACCTAACCCAAAACCCAATTCAGATTATGGAATTCTTTCAACGGTTTTACTCGCAACTTTAAAAGCTGACTCTCTTCCTTCACCTGCTGCAATTGACTCTTTCCTTAAAGATCTCCCCATTCCAACACTCACGCAGAGTCATAGAGACCTGCTAGATGACCCTATATCCACCAAAGAGGTATTGCTACTATAAAAAATGTGTCCCCTCCTTAGCCCCCTATATGGTCAGGTTTTTTAATTTGCTCAGGGATGGAGCCCCAGTAGATAAGGATCTAAACACTACATACATTTCTGCTATCCCCAAACCAAGGAAATGCACTACTGACATTATCAACTACTGACCCATATCCCTTATCAATAATGACCTCAAAATCTTGACGAAAATCCTTCCCTCGAGATTGGTTAGTTTTATCTCAAGTTATATCCATAAAGACCAGGTAGGCTTCATCCCTGGAAGACAGGGCACGGACCAAATCAGGAGAGCCATAGATATAATCTCCATACTTAACTCCCAGTGAAATGGGGGACCCCCTCAAAAAGGATTCCTGCTCTCTATAGACCTGCAGAAGGCATTTGATTTGGTCTTGTGGTCCTACCTTTTTGAGATCCTGGAAAGATGGGGATTTGGCCCCAGATTCAGAGGTACCACTCTCTACTCGACTCCCAGTGCACAGGTTTGCTTGATGGGCAAATACTCTGAATCCATCAAAATTAGAAAAGGGACAAGGCAAGAGTACCCCCTCTCTCCTTTAATATTTGCTATTGCTATAGAGACCCTAGCCATTGCAATAAGATAACACCCCAATGTTAAAGGGGTCCTCTGTGGCATTCAGGAACATAAATGTGCCTTGTTTGAAGATGATTTGCTTCTATTCCTCACGTTCCTGTTAAGGTCCACACCAAATGTTTACAAACTGCTACAAGAGTTTGGTAACATTTCGGCCTTAAAGTAAATGTCTCCAAATCTATTGCCCTAAATGTGTCTGTCCCACTCCAGTCGGTAGAACTATTAAAACAGAATTTCCCATTCACTTGGGCATCCGATTCCATACCGTACCTGGGGATTAAGCTAACACAAAATATAGGCAAACTGTAGAGAGCTAACTACCCTCCCATATTCTGTAGGTGTGGGTTTGGTGTAAGGTTGGTCTATCCTAGCTGGACAGAATAAATGTGGTTAAAATAACATTATTGCCATGTTTACGTTATTTCTTTAGATCCCTCCGATATCTATTTAAAAAAAGCCCTCCTTGAGGTCCAATCCCGAATTACGCATTTTATATGGGGGAAGAAAGTTACAAATGCTCTAAAGAAACTCTCTTCTGCTTGAAAACGCAGGGTGGTCTGGATCTCCCTAATATTTGGTGGTACTATCAGGCAGCTCAGCTAGCACAAATATCAGCAATATACTCCAGAGGACCCAAACTTGATTGGGTTGCTATGGAAATGGGAGCAGGTCCCCAACACACAATTGATTACCTGCTGTGGTGTAGTCCGAAAGCACGGCCCGCCATCTTATCTTCCACCCTTTCTCACTCAATGACCCTATGCAACACCATACACAAACATCACAAGTTGATTTCTAGTATGTGCCCGTTGGCTCATTTATTCAATAACTCTGCCTTTTTCCCCAGCATGAACATTCAAGCCTTCCGTTGGTGGTTGAACAAAGGCTTATTCCGAATAGGACATTTTCTCAATTCTATGGGCCCAATCTCCCTGAGCTACTGCACCAGCCAACTAGAAATGCCCACCTCTGAGAGATTCAGGCTCACCCAAATTAGGCACAACGTCATCTTAACTCAATTTGGTCAGATAGAATGGAACCCCCCAAATCTACTCTCTATGAACAATGGAGCGCTAACCTTACAGATCAGAGGGGGGGTATCTCGATCATATACTCATTGTTGGCATACAGAGATGACAAGCCTTCCTACATCCGGGCGAACATGACATGGAGATTTCACAGGACAGCAATACATGCTTTCAGGCTTTACAACGCTCTTATAAAGGTATCCTCAACGTATCACTAATTAAAGCCAATGTTAAACTCTTTACCAAATGGTACTATGTTCCTGCTAGATTGGCAGTAATTTATCCAGATGCCTATCCCCTATGCTTTAGAAACTGCAATCTAGGGGGATCCATGTTTCATGTCTGGTGGTCCTGTCCTCGTGTCAGGACTTACTGGAACAAGGTATTTCATATCCTAAGGAAAATTTCTGGCACAGCAATACTTCAAGATCCCACTATTGCTCTCCTGAATCATAGAGTGGAAGCACTACACAAGCCTATGCACACTTTAGTTTTTTTTTATCCTCTTGGGTGCCAAGATTACACTTGCTGGGGCTTGGAAAAAGCCTACTCATTTATGGCAGCAAAGAAGAAAATATCCTGGATTATAATGCAAGAGCACTTAGTAGCTAAGCTTCAGGACAAAGTACCTAAGTTTGAGGCCATTTGGGAACCCTGGGCAACCTATTCTGGCATTTCCCTATGTCCGGGCATCTCACCAGACTCTTAAGACCTCCCTGACTTTGTCCTCCGCTCCTCTCTCTTCCCCTTCCTTTCTCTCTTCTGCTCCCTCGGAGGCATCTTGATGCCTCACTCTTCTACTTCTTTGCCACTTTTCACACCCACAGACTCTTATAGTTTACATTTTTAAAGGATCTATTGTCTCCCAGAGCAAGCCCTATATATTGTAAGGGTATGGTTTGGGGGTGGGGGGCTCTGGTCTCCGGGCCGCAGGGAGGTGACCTCACACTCACAGTTCGATCCCATGGGGGTGAGGTGTGGTTGATTTCTGGGGCGGAGGGATCGAGGAATCTCATCCACTCAATTAGCAGTAATTTTATAGGCCACTCTGGGTTAAAAGCTCTGGGTATTGACCTCCAACTAGAGGTCTGAACATCTTCATTGCTCCTGTTTCTTATCTAAATTATACCTGATCTATTTCTTAAGCTCAGATGTAACCACATTATCTTTCGCATTAGATGTTCCAGCTTGCACTCTGTTGTAGTAATACTGCGAAGCCTTGCAGGCTGATATGTCACTTGTACATTGTTACTTTTTCTACATGAAAATTCAATACAAATTTTTAAAAGTAAACTGAACCTGGAAAATTTGCTGAGGAAGGAACAGCAATTGGAAAGGGCATACTGGTTCAGCAGCATGCCCTAGAATTATCAGCGGAAACTCTGGACATGGCTGTCCCCAAAGCTGAAGTGCTGACAACAGGGCAGAGCTTTGCTAACCTTTGCCCAGCACTGATAACATCTTCTGGGTTCTACGGACAGGAGATGGTGAACCTCTATCCCCAGACATCAGTTCCAGAGACTGGGGAATTAATAGACCTCTCTGCTGAGGAAGAACAACCTGGTGAGCCTCCAGCAGAAGGGCTGGCATCAGGGCCAAACATCACTGAGCTCTGCCCAGCACCAACAGCAGCTTCAGCCTCCCTGAGAGAAGAGGCAGTCAGCCTTTCTCCCACAACACTGACAGAGACATGACTGTGGCAATTGCAGAGGCCCAGGGTGAGAAGTTCACTCCCCAGCAGCAGATCAAGATCCAGGGGGAGAAGGGAGAGGAGGTGTTCACCCCCCCTACAGTCTTTCCTCCCCTGCAAGGAAGCGCTCTTTCCTCCCCTGCAAGGATCCGTGGGAGACAGTACCAGAGACATGTTGTACTATGGACTAACTTCAGAGTCAACCTGTCTGGAGTCTCCTCCTGTGTTTGTCTACTGCTGAAAAGGGAGAGATGTCACCCAGAAACCCTGAATCTTTTGGAGAGGTTGGAAAAACTTCAGCTCCCCATGAACCTCTTATGTCTAAGTTATCCTGTGTCTATTAGGGGCACAGGGTGACCGAAAACCCCAGTCTGATCTGTACTAATATATACTGTATATTGTATATTGTCTCATACTGTTGTGGACTGTTTGCTGGGTCATTTGGGGTGTGGCTGTATTCCATTGTTCTATTGTGTCTGTCTGCCCTGTGAGAAAAGTATTATAGTATGTGTATTTGCTGTGAGGGAGGGGGGATTCCTCCAAAAGCTCTCCCTGCTGATTGGACAGTCTACACCACCCTGAATGCAAAGGGGGGGATTGTCCCGAGTGTTACCTCTGTGTACCTGTATTTCAATAAACAGTTCATGTTCCAGCTTTGTAACTGAGCTAGTCTTGTCTGGTTCTTGGTTACAATATTCGGCTGTAATATCTGATATATATAATCCGACTGGAGGAAGTGGTATATGATGAAAGCACCCAAGCGGCATGTGGGATGTTTCGTTACATTGGTGACAAGCAGTGGGATGCTTCCAAGTGTTACCTCTGTGTACCTGTGTTTCAATAAACAGTTCATGTTCCAGCTTTGTAACTGAGCTAGTCTCGTCTGGTTCTTGGTTACAATATTCGGCTGTAATATATGATATCTATAATCAGACTGAAGCAAGCGGTATATGATGAAAGCGGATTGTGGGACTTTCATTACATTCTTCCACATAATGGTAGAGAGCTGGAATGGCCATACATGAAAAAAAAATTTTTGGAACTACCACTATGGTACAGCACATTCCACAAATTCACTAAAGGGGGCAGACTCTGCCTGAAAATGCAGCAGTTGCAGTGCTAGCAATTTGGCCAAGCTAGCATTTAGATGTTGAGCATGTAGATGGCTGGGACAGTATTTTTTTTTTTTACGGTTCTGCAACTGGGGAAGCAAAATTTGCCTGCTGAAATCAACTGGTGGTGTGCTGCTAGCAGATTGGCTGCAAGTACTTGTGGCACCTATTGCAGGTTTTTGAGAGGACTGGAGGTATAGTATGTATAGAAGGGGTTGAGATCACAGATTAGGAGCAAGGAGAAGTCCACCTTTTTTATGATGTGGGTATTTCAGGAGCTGTTGCCAACGGACTGCATGGCAGGTTGGCATAGGTCTTGTCAAGCATGTGGTGCCCAAGCGAGTGCTGTTCTGGCCTCCCTTGATCCGCTTCAGACATGGATTAAAAACAGCAACAGCGCAATCTACTGCACATGTGTCGAAAAAAGCCTACACCAATGAAATTTTGGACGTCAGCTGGAAGTCAACGGAGCCCTGCACCTGTGGAGCTCTGTAGTATGATGTAGTATGATGTAATAGAGTGGCTGCCCTTAAGCCAGCCTCAGTAGGACATCTTGCCTCATTGGAGTTGTGCCTCCTCCTCACTTTCCTCCTCTCTTCTCTCAGGCACCCAAGTACAGTCAGTAACCTCATCATCCCCTCCCTTCTCCTCACTGGAGCAAACTTGTCAGTATGCTGCAGCTGGGGAACCATGGCTGCTAGTTTCTTGTCCTTCTGTGGCACCCCCTCTCTCTAGGCTCACATTACTCCCTTCCTCAACCTAGGGACCAACATCGGAGCCTTCAAATTGCTGCACATCCACCATCAGTATGTAACCGACACTATTGTCAAATAATTCTGGTGACTCCCCTGGGCATAATGGTGGGGCTACGGAAGGAGTAACTGTGAACAAGGAGCCGGTTGAATAGGCCCCTTGGCAACTGCATTGGAGGGCAAACTAGTATGAACCTGTCTGACAGAGGATGAGGACGGCTTAGTTATCTACTCCACCAACTGTTCTGCATGTTGTGGCTCAATAACACGGCCAGCAGCAGAAAAAAGAACAAGCGTGACCCACCAGCAGAGGATGCACCATGTCCCCCACCACCACTTTTCACTGTAGACACAAAGGCTGCTTGCCCTCTTTAGTGGTCTGTGAGCATCTGCCTCTCCTTGGTGGCCTTCCGGACATGATGGGGATTTTTTTTTTCACACCACACTGCACTGTATTATATACTGGTACACCGCCTGAAGTGTATTAGAAACTGTACACACTGTATTATATACTGTGCACACCGGCTGCACTGTATCATATTCTGTGCACACATATATACAATACACCGCCACACCACCAAATGCACTGTATAGATAGTCTACACTGAATGCTGAGTATATATATATCTATATATAGATATATATAGATATATATATCTATATATATAGATATATATATATATATATATATTAATACACCGCCTGAAGTGTATTAGATACTATTCAGACTCCCTTACAATTTTCACTCTTTGTTATATTGCAGCTATTTGCTAAAATCATTTAAGTTCATTTTTTTTCCTCATTAATGTACACACAGCACCCCATATTGACAGAAAAACGCATAATTGTTGACATTTTTGCAGATTTATTTAAAAAGAAAAACTGAAATATTACATGGTCCTAAGTATACCCTTTGGAACAAGACCAACTCCTCCAGGTTGTCACAGGCCTCTTCAACCAACTCCTCGATAGGCCTCGGCACACCCCACTGGCTATGGAACGTATCCACAGAGCGCTCCATCCCAGAGGCAGGGACACTGACCCCCCGAGGGATATTATATGCTTTGTGAATGACTATGCTACCAAGGAAGAACTCCTCAAGAAAACCCGCGACAAATCGCAATTGGAATACGATGGATGTCATATCCATATTTACCAAGACCTGTCAGCGATTACACTGAGGCACCGCAAAGATCTCCGGCCACTACTGGAAGTCCTGCGGTACAATGGAATCCGCTATCGCTGGAAATTCCCGTTCGGTCTATCTGCCTCTCACCAAGGCCGCTCTGCATTACTGAGAGTTCCAGAAGACCTCAATGTATTCTGCTGTACCCTGGATATACCATATGTGGCGGTCCCAAACTGGTATGTGGAGTTCAACATCTCACCCCATACCCGACGTCCATCAGAAGAGGAACCGATGGATGCACATAACATCAGCTTTCGTAGACGCAGATCGCCATCACCCACCAGACCCAATTCTTCATTGGGGCCCCGACACCCGCCTCCTAGCCCCATGACAGCGCCCCTGCCTCGCAGAGCTCGCAGAGACCGCTGATCTTCTTCCATGCCCCTAAGTATGCTGCCCTCACAAGACGCTCTCGCTGACAGCCTCTGCTCCACTTCTCCCACCTTCTCCTCTCTACCCGTAAATGGATTTCTATCAACCACCTCTCCCACACTCACCAACACCCCACAGAGGAAACACCGCTTCACCCGAACGCTTTGCAGTATCGCCCGAGACCCAGCCTTCATGCCTGCAATGATCTTTCCCACTTGCACACTGACTCTGATGACTGCCCCTGAAACTGAGAACTGATGCCTTAACTTTTCATCCCTGGCGGTCTTCCACTTTACAGACTACCGACCTGAAACAACCACGAACTCTGTGCTGAAGACACCGCTCTCCACTGTACTACGATCTGTCCCCGTGGACCGCTCCATCTGCTTCCTTTACAGATATTTGTGCATACCATTGCTCAATCTTGGCACCAGGACCCGCAGTATATGTCTCATCGGACTTAATACCTGCAGACCCTTTGTCTCCTGAGAAAAGACCGAAGGGTAAAATGTTAAATGTTATTGTTTAATGTTATAAGTTATAGTCTTTAAGCGGTTACTGCCTCCTGTATCGGGAAGACACTATTATACTACACTACACACTGACAACACATGAGAGAAATATCTCTTACACAACCCTTTTACCAGTTTAATCTCCTTCAAACTGACTAGCTCCTTATGCCACAATTAGTTCTTTGAAGTTTAGCTTTCTGCTGGCCTCTGCTGGCTTTAGATCCATCTTATCTACATTCCTACACGCTATGTTCCCTCATTTACCCTAATACATTACAACAAACACGATTAACACTAAATATATCACGCACAACCGACACTTGTCATCGTTCTGACTACAATAGGGTACTATACTTATTACTATACTTACTACAATCCGTTAATCACTTACGTGTTTACACATACATAAAATTTGAGGATTAAACCCTCCTAGTTGTGCTGTTTATGCCTGGATCTGCTGCAAATACCTACAGTCCTTCGCTACTCAGATTAAGTTCAATTTATTTTCTGATTGATGTTTATTCTGTACATGCATAGTTGTATTAATATAACTGATTGTTACTGCACACGATATGCTACCCTGATTACTCTACTTTATGCTTGTCTATCATATGGACCGGCTGTCTAGCTACAATTATTAATGTCTTTGCATAGAAACAACTGTTACTGCTATCTTTCTTTATGCCATCCCACACCTCGTTTCTATGACCTTAACTTGTAACCACAACCCAGACAATTGCTCCCTCCTCCACGGTCTATAGCATAAATAACTGCTGATAACTCAATTAAACCTCTCATCACCACAAAATATTGGCCACCTTACTAATTCTGTAGACTCATTCCACCACATATCCCAACATGAGTATTATATATCTGTCCCCCCTTTTTTCCACCGTTTATATAAAATAAGGCTGATGGTGAGTCAGACCTCACTGACAGACTTTCTCATCTACTGTATACATCTCTCGATTGCTAGACCAACCCCCACACAGTGGTTACGCAAATCTTATCAAATCTCTCAAATCTACTAACTTACACATACCACTGACCTCTACCGGCTAGTAAATTGTTGTAATCCTACTCACCGACTTAGGTGATTGAGATCACATTCATCGCTGGTATCGCTCGCCCTCCCTCTCCCATGTCCACCGATTTGCCTCACCAATACGCGTACACCCTCCAGCCCATCCCACCACATCCACTACCGCAGCACCTATTCTCCTCTTAAATACATACAAATACCTATACAATGACAAATCCATCCAGTACCACAAATATCTCCATGCTCAAAATAATTTCACTCAATGTAAAAGGCCTTAACACGCCAGAGAAACGCTCTTAACTCCTCCTCACCATGTACCAAAATAAGGCTGATATTATATTCCTTCAGGAAACCCACTTTCGATCCAATGCCACGCCAAAATGACAAAACTACCGGTATCCCACGGTGTATCACGCTACCAACCCATTGCACAAATCGAAAGGAGTTTCGATACTTATTGCAAAATCCTGCCCCATCCAAATCACCGACTCGCTAATAGATGTGGAAGGCAGATACTTATTTTTAAAAGGATCTCTTCTCAATAGGAAAATCACCTTGGTTAATATATACGCTCCCAATATCCGTCAGGTACCTTTCTTTAGAAACATCACGACTACACTCAAGACCTTCCAAGAAGGAACCCTCATCTTGGGGGGAGACTTCAATATTCCACTTAACCCTATCCAAGACACGTCCACCAGCTCATCCTCACTCCCATATTCAGCCCTTAAGACAATTAAATCTTTACTCAACAGCTACTGCTCCATGACTCATGGCGCACCCTGAACCCAAACGTCAAAGACTTCACCTTTTATTCCGCTCCTCACGACCGATATTCAAGGATTGATTACATTTTTCTGACACAACAAGATCTATCTCTAATCCACCAAACCTCCATTGACCCCATGCTCATTTCAGGTCATCACCCCATCTCTTTAACACTTAAATTCCCAAACACGACACCCCGTTCACAAACATGGAAGTTGGATCCGTCATTATTGAATGACCCCTCCATTGCGGCAGAAGTTGAATCCAGTCTCAAATATTTTTCCATGAGAATAATTCAGCAGATACATCCCCACTTACCAACTGGGAAGCACATAAATGTATAATTAGGGGAGTCTTACTTGCGGCGGCTGCTAAACGAAATCGCGAACGGAGAAAACAATACTCAGAACTCATAAACAAAATCCATAGGCTAGAAGGCGCTCATAAACAAACCCAAGCCCTTTCCACCATGGCTGAACTGATCCAAACTGGAAAAGAACTATTAGACATGTTAGACACTCAAATCCGACGCAAATATATCCTTTCCAAAAAAACATTTTATGAATATGGCAACAAGGCCAGTAAAATGCTTGCTCGAGCTTTACAAGCGACAAAAGCTTACACAACGATTCATTCCGTCACTGACCCATTGGGATGCAAATTTACCAAAACTCCAGACATCACGCGACAATTTGTCCACTATTATAGTAAACTATATAACCTTCACCCATCTAACTCCTCCAAAAATAAAAACAAAAGAAAAGAAATGATAGTGGACTTTCTGAAACAACATGGCCCTACCCCTATTTCTGATTCCATGGCCCAAAATCTAGCCTCCCCCCTAACCAAAGAAGAAATAGACCTAGCCCTGAAACAACTAAAATCAGGTAAAAGCCCCGGCCCCGATGGCTTGACAGTCGGCTACTATAAAACTTACGCGGGAATACTCACCCCCTTTTTCTTAAACGCCTTTAATTCTTTCGCAACTCCCACAAAACCGCCTCCAGACCTTCTAACTGCCCATATAGCTGTTATTCCAAAACCGGACAAAGACCCCTCCCTAGTTACCAATTACAGGCCCATCTCGCTTCTCAATGTTGACTTAAAATGGTATGCGAAAACTTTAGCGAATCGTCTCCTACCATTATTGCCCCAACGTATAGATCTTGATCAAGTTGGCTTTGTTCCGGGGAGAGAGGCAAGAGATAATACTCTAAAAGCTCTTAATATACACCATTGGCTTACATCCAGTCACTCTAGAGGATTTATGCTTTCTCTCGACGCGGAGAAGGCATTTGACAGAGTGGCATGGGACTATTTGTTAGAAACTCTACGGATTATAGGTCTTCCCCCAACAATGCTAAATTTCATATCAGCCCTTTACCCTAGTCCTACTGCCAAAGTCCATGTAAACGGCCACCTGTCGGACGCCTTCTCCGTGTCGAATGGAACCCGTCAAGGTTGCCCGCTCTCCCCCTTAATTTTTATCTTATCACTGGAACCCTTCCTACGACGCATAAGAGCCAATCAAGAAATTAAGGGAATAGCTATCAAACAACGCACATATAAACTAGCTGCCTTCTCGGACGACATACTGCTCTTTCTCACAGACCCACTCACGACAATACCCAACCTCCTTAAAGATTTTCAAACTTCTCATACCCTTTCTAACCTTCAAATAAATTTCTCGAAATCGACAGCCCTTAACATTTCCCTTACCCCTGAAACTTGTCAACAATGCCAACTCAACTATCCGTTTTCGTGGAATAATCGAGCAATCCCATATCTAGGTATTTACTTACCGACCTCCTTAAAGGACTTATACACCCTAAATCACGCTGTAATCTTACAGAAAATACAATTAGACTTAAAAAAATGGTCTACAGGACTTTTTTCTTGGTTCAGCAGAGCAGCAATCATCAAAATGAACATCCTGCCCAGAATCTTATATATTTTGCAAACTATTCCAATTAAACTCCCACAAGCATTCTTCTCAACCTATCAAAAAGCCTGCACAACATTCATATGGGGTAAACTGCGCCCGAGACTAAGCTTCCTGAGATTGACCACCCCTAAACTCCTAGGTGGCATAGGACTTCCTGACATACGTAAATATCAACAAGTGTGCCATCTTACTAGAATTGTAGAAACATACACTCCAAACATAAAGACTGGATTCACTTAGAACAATCGTTTTCAGAACTTCCATTGTCTCATCTCCCCTGGATCACTAAACCTAATGTCCCCCTTGAATTTAAACATCATCCACTAATTAACCCAACATTGGCCTCATTCCATACATCCTGTAATCTCCACAAAATCTCTTCACTTAACGGCCCAATGACCCCAATCCGGCTGAACCTGGATTTTTTGCCAGGAATGCACTTATCCTTCTTAGCAGACCACTGGCCCCATCCTACTGTACGAGCAGAACATTTTTTTGAAGGGAATAATTTCTTATCCCAACCTGCGCTGGCGTCGAAAATGAAAATAGAATCTTTCCCATTCTGGACATACGTCCAACTGAGACACTTTTTCAGTAAACCTAAACCCAAACCAGATTGGTCCAGACAAACCACCACATTTGAAAACCTATGTTCAAGTGGGGAACCCCAAAAACACTTGATATCCCAAACATATGCACTCCTATTCACCACCCGCACACCAACAAAACACTGGACCACCCGACAATGGGAACACGATCTCTCGATAAACCTTACTGACGTAGAATGGGGGAAAATATACACCCTGACCCACAAAGGATCAATCAATGTGCAAATACAGGAAAACGCTTTTAAAATACTTTCCAGATGGTACAGAACACCACTCGCATTGCACCATATTGACCCGACAATTTCCCAAACCTGTTGGAGATATAAGACAGAGATTGGATCGTTCTTACATATCTGGTGATCATGTACCAAAATCCAACCTTTCTGGAAAGAAGTACACAAATTGATCGGCCAAATAACTACATACACGTTAGATTTCAACCCTGCATTATTCCTGCTCCATCATTCCACGTCACCATTGTCGGCCTACTTCCGATCTCTGGCTATGCAAATGGTGAACGCTGCCAAGATGTGTATCCCCCTCAAGTGGCGCTCCACCGACCAGCCTTCTATAGCAGACTGGTTTACACGCATACAAAAAACAATGGTCATGGAGGACCTCATACATCAGGCCAAAGAAACACCAGCTAAGTTCACCAAAACATGGACATGCTGGATACACTTTACTACCACTGATGAATACAAAAAATACCTCAACTGAAGGAAGTATAGGTGCTGTGACAGAAACTAAGATATTGTATGCTTACCTCACCCTTAATACTCGCTGCTCTTTCCTTTTCCCTTTATACTAATGATGAATACTAAATTTCCCCGAACTCATGATGATACTCACAAAATTCCTACCTTTTACTGATAGGACACACAACAGTCCCCCCTCTTATACTCTTCTGGTTTAACCCCTAACAGCCCCTTCTACCAACACCAGTTCACAAGTAAAACCACTTGAACCAATCTTAACACAAGTCCTACAAGATGAAGCTCAAGATTAGATAATTCTCCTTCCTACCCACCTCATATCAATCCTTATCCATGATAACATGTAAAGATGGGTTATTATTACTCAGTAACAAAATCGCTAATGTATTGACTCTTTACTACATAACAGAATATTTACCCCTACTGTACAATCAATCATTACAGTTTATATATAACAACTTTATTTTTTCTCTCACATTACTAGCGGCTGCGTCCGCAAATGTATATTTTAATGTATTTTAATCGCCTTTATGCTTATTTCTTCCTTTTTCTTCCCTGTTACCTTTGTTTAAAAATTCAATAAAAATATTTAACAAAAAAAACAGTTGCTGTAAGTTATAAAATATAGTTCTTTTTAATGATAGATGAGAGTTTATTTCTTCTAATTAAGCATTATCTTAGTTTGATATATTTTTGGGAATAGTTATACAGCTGTGCAATAAATCTTGCCACAAGGGGGCAATAATCTGTCAAAAAATAACAGACAACACTAATGTATTGTGCTTCAAACTCCTCCTTGTAAGTGGAACACTATTAAATTTGGCATTATTTAATTTAGATATTTTAGTTGTTAAGAAGATTAAAATTATTCTTTGAAAAATTTAAGGGGGTCGGAATACTTTCCGTCCCCAGTGTATATTGATACACCACCTGAAGTGTATTATATACTGCACACCGCCAAATGCACTCTATATAGTCTACACTGAATGCAGAGTATTAGGGATGATCACAGTGCACTGCTGTATGATGATTGGCCAAAGCCAGGGATGAGCCGAACACCCCCCCTGTTCGGTTTGCACCAGAAAATGCGAACAGGCTAAAAAATTTGTTCGAACACGCGAACACCGTTAAAGTCTATGGAACTCGAACATGAATAATCAAAAGTGCTAATTTTAAAGGCTTATATGCAAGTTATTGTCATAAAAAGTGTTTGGGGACCTGGGTCCTGCCTCAGGGGACATGGATCAATGCAAAAAAAGTTTTAAAAACGGACGTTTTTTCGGGAGCAGTGATTTTAATAATGCTTAAAGTGAAACAATAAAAGTGTAATATTCCTTTAAATTTCATACCTGGGGGGTGTCTATAGTATGCCTGTAAAGGGGCGCACGTTTGCTGTGTTTAGAATAGTCTGACAGCAAAATGACATTTCAAAGGAAAAAAAGTAATTTAAAAGTACTCGCTGCTATATGAATTGTCAGTCCGACAATACACATTAAAGTTCATTGATAAAAACGGCATGGGATTTCCCCACAGGGGAACCCCGAACCAAAATTTGAAAAAAAATGGCGTGGGGGTCCCTCTAAATTCCATACCAGGCCCTTCAGATCTGGTATGGATATTAAGGGGAACCCCGTGCCAAAAAAAAAGGCATGGGGGTCCCCCTCAAAATCCATACCAGACCCTTACAATGTTTACTCTATATTCAGTCAATATATATATATATATATATATATATATATATATTATGTGACAGCAGGCAGGTAAAATCACCTGGTTGCATCCAGGATGGAAAATATGTATGCCCTAGGTTCAGGCTTTATGCCGACTTATACCACTAGGGGAGTGCTGAGAGTCCTGCAAGGGAAGAGTTAATGAGCCCAGCTGAAGTAAGCGGGCTCTTTAAGACCTATAGAAAAAACCCCAGCATGCTTAGGGAGAGGCTCCATCCTGGAACCAGTTCTGTGTTTGTGTAGACTGGGGAGTGTGGTATCTGTCCTGTGCGGTGAGTCAATGCCTGTGTGGCAAACTTCTGGGACTGGGGCACCATAAGGCTGCACCTGGTTGTTAGATAGGGAATCTACATGTGTAGTAAGTGGTCAAGCTGACCAGGATTTCTTTTCATGTTTCTTTTTTTTGTTTTGCTGTTATTTTTCAATTCATATAGTCTAAATAAACCTCACCTTTGTTTTTGTTTCACCTACAACGCTGTCTGCTGTGCCTGATTTTGTGTGGTGAACCCATCCAGGGAGTCACACACACCCGCTGCCGAGCTAACCCCCTCACAATATATATATATTCTCTGCATTCAGTGTAGCTAATATATATAGTGCATTCGGTGGTGCATAGGTTCTAATACACTTCAGGTGGTGTATACAGTATATAATACAATCTAGTGTGGTGTTGCAAAACAAAAAATACATCATGTCTGGAAGGTCACCAAGGAGAGGCAGATGCTCACAGCCCCCTAAAAGAGGGCAAGCAGCCTCTGTGTCTACAGTCAACAGTGGTGGTCGTGGACATGGTGCATCCTCTGCAGGTTGCCGTGAGGCACGCTTGTCCTTTTATTTTGCTGCTGGCTGTGTTATTGAGCCACAACATGCAGAAGAGTTGGTGGAGTGGATAATGAAGCTGCCCTCATCCTCCTCATCCTCTGTCACCCAGGCTCAGAGTAGTTTTCCTTCCACTTTTCCACAGCAGCCTATTCCACTGACTCCTTGTCCACAGTCACTTCCTCTGTAGGCCCACCATCATGCACTGAGGAGTCCCTAGAATTATTCGACCACAGTGTAGGTTATATGCTGCTGGAGGATGCGCAATGATTTGAAGGCTCTGATGTTGGTTCATAGGTTGAAGAAGGGAGTAACGTGAGCTTAGAGAGAAAGGGTGCCTCAGAAGGACAAGAAACTGGCAGTCATGTTCCCCCAGCTGCAGTATACTGCCAAATTTGCTACAGTGAGGAGGAGGAAGGGTATTATGAGGTCACTGACTGTACTTGGGTGCCTGAGAGAAGAGAGGAGGAGGAGGCACAACTCCAATGAGGCAGGAAGTCCTCTAGGGGGCAGCTTAAGGGCAGCCACCCTATTGCATCACACCATAGAGCTCGCAGGTGCAGGGCACAGCTGACTCCTCACTGACTTTTAAAAATTCCTTGGTATGGGCTTCTTTCAACACGTGTGCAGCAGATTGCACAGTTGCTGTTTGCAACCTATGTCTGAAGCGGATCAAGGGTGGCCAGAACAGCTGCCAATTGGGCACCACATGCTTGACCAGATTTATGATGACTTGCCATGCAATCAGTTGACAACAGCACTTGAAAGACCCACATCAGAGAAAAACTATATACTGTACTTCTCCTTGCTCCTCATTTGGGATCTCCAACCCTACTATACTTCCAGTCCTCTCAAAAACCTGCACTGAGAGGAATGAAGATATAGCAATAGGAGTCCCAAGTACTTGCAGCCAATCTGCTAGCAGTACAACATCTGATTTTAACAGGCAAATTTCCCTACCCCAGTTGCTGAACCATAAAAAGAAATTTGGTCATAGCCATCCACATGCTCAGCATCTAAATGCTTGCTTGGCTAAATTGCTAGCACTGCAACTGCTGCCTTATCAACTTGTAGACTCTGTCCCCTTTCGTGAATTTGTGACATGTGCTGTACCTCAGTGGCAAGTTCCAAAATGCCATTTCTTTTCATGGAAGGCCATTCCAGCTCTCTACCGGCATGTGGAAGGCAATGTTTTGGCCTTGTTGGACAGGGCGGGCAGCAGCATGGGCTGACTCATATTACTGCTGACTCATCCAGCAGGCATGGGCAGGGACGTTACCTTTCCTTCATGGCACACTGGGTAACTCTGCTGGCAGCTGGGAAGGATGTAGGACAGGGTTCAGTGTTGGAGCTTGTTCTGCCACCATGCCTCCAAAATGCTAGTGGTGATTCTGCCACAGCTCTCTCCTCCACCCCATCCTCTTCTTCTTCCTCTATGGCCTCTTATGCAGTTTTGTCCTCTGAACCAGCAGTGCTCTGTATGTTTTCAAGGGGCTACGCAAGCAGTCAGGCTAAAAGATGCCATGCATTGCTTGAGTTGGCCTGCCTAGGGGACAGGAGCCACACTGGTGCAGAGGTTCTATCAGCTCTGCAGGGGCAGGCTCAGAGGTGGTTGACACCATGCCAGCTTCAGCCAGGAATGGTCATATGCGACAATGGCACTGACTTTCTCTCTTCCCTCCGACAGGAACACTTGACCCATGTTCCATGTTTGGCATACGTCCTGAACTTGGTGGCGCAGCAGTTCTTGACCAGGTACTCAGGCTTACAAGATCTCCTGAGGCAGGCTAGAAAAGTCTGTGGTCATTTCTGCCAGTCATACAATGCCAGTGCTCAGCTGGCTGACATTCAAAGGGAATGCAACCTGCCCACCATCTGGCTCATTTGTGACATGCCCACCAGGTGGAACTCAACATGGCAATGCTGCAGCGGCTGCACACACAGCAGAGAGCCATCAATGAGTACCTGTGCAAGTATGGCACCGGGACAGGGTCAAGGGAGCTTGGCTTCTTTTCGCCACGCTAGTAGCTACTGATCAAGGATGCATGCACTGTCCTGTCACCATTTGAGGAGGCCACAAGGATGGTGAGCAGTGACAATGCATGCATCAGTGACACTGTCTCTCTAGTCTTCCTGCTGGAGCACACGCTTTGTGGAATCATGGACAGGGCACTTGAGGCAGAGCAGCAGAAGGAAGAGGAGGACTTCCTTTCCTCTTAAGGCCCCCTTTATCCAGATCGCCAAACACACATGAAGAAGAGGAGGAGGAGGATTATGTCAGCAAGGATGTAGAGCTTAACACTCAGAAGAAGTCTACAAGGGATGGTTTTCAGTCCCCTAAAACCCAAGGAGATGTACATGGCTGGGAGGAGGTAGTTACAGATAATGTGATCCTTAGTGACCCAGAGGACTGAGAATTGAATTTCTCTGCAAACTTATGCTGCATTGCCTCAATGATTCTTTAAAGCCTGCAAAAGAACTCTAGGATTCGTGGTATCAAGGAGAGGGATCATTACTGGCTGGCAACCCTTCTTGTTTTTTTTTTTTTAATTCTTTTATTTAAAATTTCACAAGTAAAATACATAGAAAACATAAATCCAAAAGAATATGTTTAAACAATAAAATAACATAACATTTATACAAAATATATTATTTAGGAGTACATTTTCAAACAAGTATTTACACTATATACATAACCCTCCCACCTCCCTCCCAAAAACCAACCCACAAAACCCAAAAGCACATAACATCAATAAAGATAATAAGGACATTTCACAACAATAAATATATCAAGAATATTTCAAAACAACAATAAAGATAAACAAGAATATTAACAAAACAACCCATTCCCACCCTTTATTAGCGAAAAAAATGACAAACTATCCCTGTTATATATTATCCCTCCACCCTATCCCTACACAAACAAAAAACAGTCCTATACACTTTCTCCATACTGTCCCTTTATCACCATTTGTACTCACCCTGAAAAACAAAAATAAAAAGGTTAATCGTTCAAGAATAAACATCAGTAACATAATCCATATATTTACATTATATACACCATTGTTTCCACTCCAATTTCCATAACTTCCTTGCATTCTTCTCTCCTAACTTCTTATCATCATAATATGCATAATTGTAAATCTTTCCTCGGACCATGGCCACACATTCTTTCACTTTAACCACTTCCTGCCTAAAAATCTAAATATTCTGAACATCCCACAAACACTCTTTAATACAATTCACAACAATCCATAACAACCTCTCCTCATTCCTCCCTAAATCACACAAACCATATAACACCATCTCTTACGTTACACTATTCACACCTGTCAATCCCTCAACCATCTTCTCCATCCTTTTCCATATTTTCTTCGCATAGCGACACTCCCAAAACACATGTACCACCCTCTCAATCCCCCCACACCCCAGTCTCAGACACACCTCACTGTCCACAAACCTTCTCCTTCTCTGAAACTCTCTTGTAGGCAAACACCCATGCACCCCCATCCACGCAATATCCTTCTGTCTATTATCCACTCCTTTACAGCACACATTCTTCCAGACTTTCTTACATTTGGCTACTCTTAAACCACCTATTCCTTCCATCTCCTCCCTTTCTTTCAGTATCTGCATTACCTTCTTACTCTCACACCATTTATCTTGCATCTTGCAACCCCCTCATACACCTTCCAATCCTCACATAAAACCAAGGTGCAACAAAACATACAGGTTTCCTCAAATCAACTTCACACAACTTATATTTCCGTAACACACTCCCACACGCATATTTTACCATACACCCTGCAACATTCTCTTTCTCAATTAATCTCACACACATACTTACATACTTCACCACCAGAAATTTCTCAATACTCACCATACCTTTCCCGCCATTCATTACTCCCTTCATTACTTTCTCTCTTTTCAACTTCTCCATCTTAGACGACCAAAAAAAGGAAAAACACACTCTCACAATTTGTTTCATCACTCTGTCTGGAGCTGGAAACACATAATATAAAAATAACAAAATCGGAATCACAACAGCCTTCACAATCAACACCTTCTCTTCCAATGATAAAGTCCTTAAAGACCAAAACTCTACTTTCTTTCTTACTTTCACTAACGCATCCTGCCAACTCTCTCTCCCATACAGATCAGAATCAAACTTGACACCTAAAATCCTCACTCCTCCCTCATAAAACTTCCAACCACATTGTTCAATCCCCCGCCATACACCAAACAATTTACACTCACTTTTCCCCATATTCACACAAAAACCACTCGCCATACCAAACATCTCAATCAACAACTTCACTCTTTTTAGCCCTGCCATATCTCTACAAATCACTGTAACATCATCCATATATCCTATTACTTTCAAAACCCTGCCACCACTCCCTGGCACCTCCACCCCTCTCACACACTTATCTTTCATCAACATCCTCAACAAGGGTTCAATCACACAAATAAACAACACGGGCGATAACAGGCAACCCTGTCTCACTCCCGACCTAATGCTTATATCACTCGTCATCCACCCATTCACCAACACCTTACTTACCATACCTCTTTACAAACACTTAATCCACCCAATAAAAACCTCAGGTAACCCCATCCTCCTCAATACTTTAAACATAAAATCATGCGACACTCTGTCATACGCTTTTTCAAAATCCACAGCCAACACTGCCACTTCCTGCTTCCTCTCCTTACAAAACCATAACACATCCCTCAAGCTCACCAAACTTTCTGCAATAGACCTCCCAGGCACCGCACATGCTTGCTCCTCTCCCACCAATTTCTCCACCACCGCACGTAACCTATTTGCCAACACCTTGGCCATAACCTTATAATCTACATTTAACAATGATATAGGCCTCCAATTTTTCAACTCTCGTTTGTCACCTTTTTTATATAATAAAACAATCATGCTTTTCAACATAGATTCAGGCATCCTCCCCTCTTCCAAAACTTTCATCACCATCTCATACACGCAGCAATCACCAATCACCTCCCAAAACGTACAATAAAACTCAACTGGCAAACCATCACTCTCAGGCGTCTTACCTTTCTTCATACTCCCAAGACATTCATCAACTTCACCTCTGCTCACTTTCTCCCCTAACATACTGTTATCCTCCATATACAGACACATCTCCACCTGCTCCAACACTTCCTCCTCAACCCTCTCATCCCTCTTCTTTTCCATATATAAATCGGAATAAAACTTCTAGATTTCCTCTCCCAACCTCTCTTTTCCACTTACTACCTGTCCATTCTCATCCAGCACACATGACAAATCCACCTTCCCACCATACACCTTTTTAAAGAAAAAACACAAACATTTCTCATCCTTCTCCTTCACTACCATCCTAGCTTGCAAAATAATCTCTCTCCCTCTCCGCTCCATAAAGACTCTCAATTTTCCTCTTGCTTCCACTAATTCACACCCCACATTCTCTCTCCATTCCCTTAGTTCTTACAAATATTCCAGTCTCTTCAACCACCATTTATACGCCTCATGTTCCTTTTTCGCAATCTCACAACCTTTCCTTACAAAAAACCTCTTAGTCTGACCTTTCACCCACTCCCACCACTCAATCACACTCCTCCTTTTCAATTTCCCAAAAAACTCAACATACTCTCTTTTCACACTCTCATCTTCCAACAATTCCACATTCAACTTCCACACACCTTTACCATACATTACCTCCGATTCCATACTCACAACACACTCGATCCGACCATGGTCCGAGAAAGGCTCCCGCCGAATGACAAAGGATTCCAGCTGTAAATTTTTTGAAATGAAACAAAAATCAATTCTAGAGTTCACAGTACCCTTATCGCTAAAATAAGAAAAAACACCACCTTCACCCACATCCCTTAACCCAAACAACCGCAACATCTCGCCCAACTCCTTCCCAGACTTATCAACATCCCCACCACCACCTCCACCCCCACCCCCACACCTATCCCCACTACGTAAAATACAATTAAAATCCCCCAACACAATAATAGGATCCCTCCCCCCCAGAAAAAAACTTCATCTTCTCAAACAGATCCAATCTCCCCTTTTTATCAACTGGTGCATACACACAAAATAACTTAAAACAAACACCCCCATACTCCAAAGTAACAAATAAACATCGTCCCTCCTCCACCTCCACCTTCCTTAAAATCTTTATTTTATTATTTTTAATGAGCACCCCCACGCCACTATTCCTGCTCCGACCCAACGACCATACTGCATCCCCCTGGGTCCATCTTGCAGTATGTGGTTCCTTCCTCATGTTGCAGTCCTGCAAGCAAAAAATATCATCAGCATACTGAGACAAGATGTTAAAAATTGCTGCCCGTCTAGATGCCGTCCCAATGCTTCTGCAATTGAGGGAAGATACCCGTAAGAGCATAGAAAATTAGGAAGGGATCATATTCCTGTCATGATTTTTTCTTCTTTTTCCTACTTTATCCCTGGCCCTAGTCCTAGGTCCCACCCCTGACCCAGGGCTCACCCCCCTGTTTTTTTCTTTGCCTTCCCCTTTGGTACCCTGCAGTACCCTATCACCTCCTGCACCTCAGACACCTGACCAGTGCTAACATAGGATGGCGCCTGCGAGGAGTCGGAGTCAATCACCACATCTGATGCCCCAGGGTCCGGAGAGTCCGGGAAGGAGCCTATAACCTGGGAGGACTACAGCCATCTTTCTTTTTAGGGAAAGCTGCCCTACCTCCATCTCCTCCTCCTCCTCTGATTCCTCTGATTCCTCACCGCTCCCCTCTGACTCCCCCTCGGCTAGGAGGTGCCCAGGGACACTCTCCTCTGGTACAGAAAAGGCCCCTCCCTCCCTCACGGTGTCAACAGGGGAGGGACCTGGCTCACCCTCCATAGGTGGGCAGACAGCAGCCCGCACCACCACTTCCTCGGGCAGCCTGCTCTACGGAGTTCACCACGGTAGTTGGAACTGATCCCAGTCTGGCCACATCCACGTAGGATAACACCTGCTTGCCCCAAACCACCTCAGCCTCCACAGCTTTTCCCGCCACAGCTACTGGAGTGGGCTCAGATGCTCTGTTAACCTTCAGGCATTGTCTTGCAAGGTGCATCCCACTACCACAGATGTGGCAGCTCTTCTTCTTCAGACACTGACCGACTCCGTGACCCTGATTAAAGCATTTGCAGCATGTTAACCCGGCCTCCCACTGGTCTTTGGTGTGTCCGAACTGCCTGCAGAAGAGGGGCTGGCCAGGGTACCACAAGTAGCCACGGTTCCTCCCAATGGAGAAGGACTGAGGGGGGGTGCCTGATGCCAAATATACCCTCCTGATCTTCCCTAAAACTCACCCAAAATTTACGTTGCCCGTTAAAGGTACCTACCACATTCGTCAGCTTCATGCCTGCTGAAACTGACTCACAGTACCTGAATAAAAAGGCAGTGATCTCCCCATCCTGTACAAAAGGATTGTACATATGCACAGTGATGGGAACCCGCACTTTCGTCTCACTCGACAGGAATGTGATCCCTTCCAGCATCTCGTCGCCCTCTTTCTCGCCCTTAAGTAGCATACATGTCTGCAGATCTTCCTTTTTCCAGAAAGTAACGTCATACATTCCAGTGGTAGGGAAACACTGCATACAAACCCTTCTTGATCCACTTTACAAGGGTAAAGTTGCAGAACTCATCCCGCCTTTGCAGAGGGAGCACAGGATAAAACATCTTCAGAAGGCCTTGAAGGTTTGTGTAACGTATTTCGAGACCCTGGGAGGTTATCATTTCCTGGTGCTGGAGAACGTGTTGCTGAGGCTTCACTCAGTCAGAAGAAGAGCGGTGGAGAAGGTGGACACCTGACTGATGCTTTTAAACAACTTTTCAGTCCTCAGTGCCAAGGTCTGATTGGTTCAAGCACCCATCGCCAGCATCTGCATTATATGGTGCAGGAATATCTAGGGGCAAGAGCAGACTTGGAGACCTTTCCAACAGAGCATCCACTGGGTTACTGGGTCTTGAGGATGGACCACTGGCCAGAACTTGCTCAATATGCAATTGAGCTACTGGCCTGTCCTGCATCCAGCGTGCTTTCTGAACACACATTCAGTACTGCTGGAGGGTTTGTAACAGATCAAAGAGTGCACCTGTCCACAGACTCAGTTGATAGGCTCACATTCATAAAAATGAATCAGTCTTGAATCAGCAGCTATCAAGCACCTGATGCTGATGTAAACTGATTGAATTTGCTATGGATCTGGGATCCCTTGAAGGCTGCCTATGCTGACTATCCTATTCCTTCTCAATCTTGATGATGCTAGCTTCCAACAATATTTTGGTTCAGGGCACCACCACCACCCAAGGCCCAATTTTTCTTCCCCTGTTTAACATGGGCATGTAATTACAATTTTTGACATCATTTTTCACAGCAGGGTCCATTCTTGCTCCCGACAAGAGTATCTGTGAGGGGTTACAGTGTTGTGGCACCACCACCATAACCCAAGGCCCAATTTTTCGGCCTCTGTTTAACAGGGGCATGTAATTACAGTTTTTGATATAATATTTCAAAGCAGGGCCCGTTCCTGCACCCAACAAGAGTAACTGTGAGGGCTTACAGTGTTCTGGCACCATCAAGACCAAAGGTCCAAATTTTCTAACCCTCTTTAACAGGGGTATGTAATTACAATTTTTGATATAATATTTCACAGTAGGGCCCATTTCTGCTCCCAACAAAAGTATCTGTGAGGGTTTACAGTATTGTGGCACCACCACCACCCAAGCCCTAATTTTTCTGCCTCATTTAACAGGGGCATACAATTACAATTTTTGATATAATATTTCACAGCAGGTCCTGCTCCTGCACCCAAAAAGAGTAACTGTGAGGGGTTACAGTGTTCTGGCACCACCAACACCTAAGGCCCAATTTTTCTGCAGAGTATATAGGGCAGGACAAATAGTATATATACTGCTGTCCAGAGTATATAGTGCCTGGGGACCCCACACCATTTTTTTTTTGGTGCGGGGTTCCCCTTAATATTCATACCAGATCCAAATGGCCTAGTAATGGAGTGGGGGGGGGAACCACTTTAGAAATATCATTTTGCTGTGGTACTGTTATAAACACGGGAAAAATGTGCTACTTTCAAGGCAGACTAAGGATACCCCCCCAGGCACAATATTTAAAGGAATATTTCTTTTTTCTTGTTTCACTTTAATGCCCTGTACACACGGTCGGACATTGATTGGACATCCATGGATTTTTTCCAACGGATGTTGGCTCAAACTTGTTTTGCATACACACGGTCGCACAAAGTTGTTGGAATTTCCGAACGCCAAGAACACCACGTACGACGAGACTATAAAAGGGCAGTTCAGTACCAAGCATGGCACCCTTTGGGCTCCTTTTGCTAATCTCGTGTTAGTAAAAGTTTGGTGAGAGATGATTTGCGCTTTTTCAGACTCGTGGTTTTCAGATCGTATTTCTGCTGTTCAGTTTGTGCTTGTGGGTTTGTATCTGGTCTTCAGTGTGTGCAGCGAGTTACCATTGACTTTGTCATTGTGTTCTTGTTCGTTCGTTACTGATTTTCACGTCGCTCTTCACAGGCCTTGCTGTTTTTCAGTGCATTCTGTTACTTTGCTCTGCCCAGCCGACCGTTTTCTAGCCATGTTGCCTGTACGTATTCATCATAGAGTTCATGCTGTGCGGGGGCTTGGTGTTGAGGTCCTTACTTTGACACAAGCCCAGTCTATGAACAGGGTGAGGAGGAGTTCATGGACCAAGAATTAGTTGCTCCAGCGTGACCAATTCTGTAACATGCCTTTGCTCCGTGAGATCCGTGTGAGTAATCCTGACGATTTCAGGAACTTTCTCAGGATGACGGACCCCGTATTTCACCATTTGTTGGCTTTGCTGACCCCTTATATCAGCAGGCAGAATACCTGCATGAGGCAAGCCAAGCCATCATTCTGGAGCAGAGGCTAGTCACCACCCTGCGGTACTTGGCGATGGGGAGAAGCCTGCAGGACCTTAAGCTCTCGACAGGCATCTCCCCCCAGGCTCTGGGGATCATAATCCCAGAGACCTGTTCTGCCATCATCCAGGTCCTGCAGAAGGAGTATATTAAGGTAAGATTTTTATCCTTTAAAATTACTTTTTTTGGATTTAATGTTTGCTAATGTATTGTATTTCTTTCCTCATTCCCTAATTATCATGATTGTAATATGCTGTGAATGTCCCCTTTGTCCTCATGCATGCTGTATTTTTATTTTAATATTTTTTGGTCCTTCATACATATTTGCCTTCACTTACCTCCCCAGCATGCTCTCCTGGCCCTATATCCACCTCGTCTACTCAATTAACAATGTATTTTGTCAGTTCCATAGTAGTGCTGTACCCTAAATACCCCCTAAAATGTGTAAAAATGTGATTTGTGTTTGAAATTCAGGCAGTGGGCCAGAGGTTTTTTTTTGGGTCCAAAATCATGAACCCTCCCTCCCCCAACTGCTAACTCAGCTGATACCAATCCTCTAGCTATCCTCAATCCTCTATCTGCTGACTTTGCCAAACCCATACACACTACATACCCACCTCTTTTGTGGTCAGATTTATGGATGAATTCCCCAAAGCATGTAGTGCAAGGGCCTGCCTGAATACTTTCAAATGGTAATGTTCAAAGTTTGTGTATCCTATTATTATCTTGATAGGTAATAGCAGAATGTAAAAATGTGCTAAAATGTGTACAGTGTGTATTTATATATTTGTATTATGACATTTCTTACCTGTCCAGTGGGCTGCCAATAGTGTAAGTAAGGAGGGGCTGGCCAAAGTAATACACATTATTTATGCATTCATCTCTCAATGAAGTGGAGAGGGTTACCTGTCCAAAACATCTCTCCCCTATAAAATTTATAAAATGGCCCATGAGAGGGGGGGGAATCTGATAGGTGGACCTTATACCTTTGTCTTTAAATACTCCCTAAAATAAATGTTATACTGATGTTGGCCAAGAATGTTTGTGTCTAATCTGCTTTCCATGTTGATGTATAAAATGATTAATTTTTTTTTCTTGTTTGACTCCAGTTTCCTTCCAACCCACAGGAATTGCAGACTGTGGCCTCCCACTTTGCCCAGCGGTGGGACTTTACTAACTGCGGAGGGGCAATTGATGGGAAACATGTCCACATCATCCCACCACCCAACTCGGGGTCATACTATTACAACTACAAGGGGTTCAATAGTATTGTGATGTTGGCGGTGGTGTCGGCTACTTACGAGTTCCTGTATGTGGACGCGGGGAAAAATGGCTGGATGTCAGATGGTGGAGTCATTGCCCACACAGAGTTTTACAGGCATCTCCAGAATGGCCGCTTGGACTTGCCACCTCCCGAAGACAATGCGGAAGGACTCTCATTCGCCTTTGTTGCGGATGAAGCGTTTGCACTGGGGGAGCATCTTATGTGACCATTCCCTATGAGGACCCTCACCCCGGACCAGAGGGTTTTTAATTACCGGCTGACCAGAGCCAGAAGAGTGGTGGAGAACACGTTTGGAATAATGGCCAGCCAGTTCCGCCTATTTCTTACACCGGTACACATGGCGGAATATAAATTCAATCACATCATCCTGGCTTGCTGTGTTCTCCACAACTTTTTAAGGAGAAATTCTGTGAACTATGCTGGCTCAGTTGGGCCTGAAGCCAGAATTAATCTCAATGAACCAACCCTGATGGCGCTTGAAGCTGGCCGTCCTGGCTTGCCCCCCCAGAGTATCCGTGAGGTCCGTCTAAGATACATGGAATACTTTGCGGGTAGGGGGTCCATCAATATGCCAGACAATGTCTGAGACATTTTTTAAATAAAAAAAATTTTTAAACTGAAAAAATATTTGCTTAGATTTACTGCTTGTCTTTCTTTTAGCTGACCATGACTGAAATTTTGGGGAGTCCTGAAAATGGCGTGATTGTTTAAAATGAAAAAGCACTGTTGGGTGTTATTTGCTACAGGCAAAGACACTTTTCACTACAAGTGCACTTGAGACTGCACAGAAACTGCACTTGAGTGCAAAGTGGATTTGCCTTTAGTAAATAACCCCCATTGTCACAGAAAACACCAAATTTACAAACCAAAACTGCTTTTGAGCATTGAAAGAAATAGCCACACATTGTTGATTCTCAATCTTTTTAATCAAAGCACAATCACATGTGAATTTATAAAAGGTTTTTAAAACAAACCAACACGTTTGTTGTATAACAATTTTTTAGGTGACATTAAAAGTATAAATGTCCTTTTAAGGTAAAACAGGCATGTTTAAAACCAACAAGAAATACACAAATCTGGAACTTACAAAGTTCAACTTTTGTAGAAACTGAAGGCAAAATCAGACATGAGTATTTATAAACTGTGTTTGATATTGCGTTCAGATGGGGTGAAGTCACCCCTGGAAAAGCCAAATTTTGAAGATGCACACAAATTGCCGAATGTCAACACGTGCTAGCTGCCATCATGGGGAATCAATGGACGTGCTTTGTGGGTGCAATCCCTTCCTCTCAGCTACTTTATTATTGAGGAAGGGGTTGCACCTCCAAAACGCGTACATTGATCTCCCATGATGGCAGATTGCACATGTTGACACACTGTGTGCTTCTTCAAAATTTGGCTTTTCTAGAATATGTCAAAAAATGTGCAAAAAATTTTCAGAAAAATAAAACAGAAAGAAGTAAGGGATTTTGAGGGGTTTTAAACTCTTCCTAAAACATCAATGATGTTCTTCATTTTGTTTTGAACATCATTGATGTTTTGCTTGATGTTTTCCAAGTCCCTATTACACCCCATGATCTCCGGGATCAGGATCTGACAACTTTCACTGGTGAAATTACCTTTATCCACAACATCACGATCATCTAAAAATATAGAAAAAAAAACACATCATGTATTATAAATATGCAGGCATACATCTCTTACCTGAGCCTGTGGTCGTAGACAATCACCAGTTGTGGTGACAATTTCCACCACATCTCCCTCCTCCTCCTCTGCTTGGCTTTGGGGGATTTCCACCTCTTCATGAGGTGGGGGGTCTTTTGTCTCCTCTGATGAGTGGTGTCCTCCGAGTCTTTTCTCTCCTATGTAAAAAAAAATAGGTATACTTAGCACACAGATGTTTGATGGCAGAAATAGGAATATGAAACAATGCTTGGAAGTGGGGTACAATTGTCTATTTTGGCAGAGTTCCAAGATGAATAAATATATTTTTTCTTTGTCAAGCTTAAATACTTACCTGTTTTGTACAAGCATCACAGATGGAGTCACCCCTATAGTATACACTGGAGCACCTGTGTGGGCCCTCTAATAAAAAGGGGGTTCTTGTGTCCCACACTAGTGCTCCAGCGTCCAGATGTGTAAACAGCTGCTGAGTGTCCTCTCCTTACACAGAATCTAGTTTGCTTCTCATTCTAGTTACTAACCCATCTAGACAACAAAATTATTTTAAGAGAAGTAGTAGGCCAGAAAAAATGTATTGAAATGCATCTGGACAAAACATGATGTTTTATTGGCCGAACGAACAATGTTTCCTATGAACGAATAATGTGTCCATGAACATGAAAGTTGCCATTTTAAACTGTACAACAGTAAAGAAAAGCACATGGAGTAGCACAAACGTTCTAAAAATAATGAATAGGAACACAACACAACTACTTACTTTTTTGCAGCTGTCACCTACCTGATGGCGAGCCTGACGTGTAGAGGAAGGCCTCCTGTACAACTCCGGCTCAAGGGCCGCTGGTAGTGGAACAGCTGGTGCTGGAGCACAGAGTCTGTGCAGGAAGCTGCCGGAAACACACAGGTGGACGGCTGGACTTGACTTGAAGCAGACAGGAGCGTAGCTAGATCACTGGCAGGTCTCAGCAGCAGAGAGACAGGTCAGATGACGCAGCTGGCAGGAACGTAATCAGGTCACAGGCAGATTAGGCAATGGCTAGGCAGATCAGGTACCACAGCAGGCAGGAGAGAAGTCAGGTCACAGGCAGGTTCGGCAGCAGGTGGGCAGATCAGGTATAAACAGCAGGCAGGAGAGAAGTCAGGTAGCCGGCCGGAACGGTAATCAGGAATCAACACAGGTAGCAAGAATTCAGGTACACGCTGTAGACCAAGCAGCAACCAGCCAGTACTGAGTCTGTTTTTTAAATAGGCTGTCTGGTGCCAGTTCCGATGACAGGTGCGTGCACGCACGCGAACACACGATCGCGTTCGCGCATGCACATTTACTGATGCACCCGTGGTTGTTCTGTGAATCCCTTGCTGGTGCCTGTGCACAGCTGTATTCTGTGGATGACTTCCCTGACAGCAGCACTCTCCTGATCCTTCTATACTGATCGCGCTCCCTTAATTTGAGGTCCGACCACCGCTTCCTGAGTTAATCCTTGGATGGCCGTACCCCAAAATTTTGGTGCAGACTCTTCACAACTTTCACCATGATCTCGGCCTTTCTGACATTGTGGTTGGGGTAAGATCCATACTTCCTGTCATAGTCAGCCCTCTTCAGAATGTCGACCATTTCCACCATCTCAACAAAGGACATATTTGATGCCTTAAATCGTCTCCTCCGGGATCGTGACGTTTCTGGCTCCAGGTTTTCCTCCTCTTCCTCCTCATTGCTGTAATTAGCATGCACCTGCTCTGTCTCCGCCATGTGCTCTTCCCCACTGCGCAGAATGATAAGGGGCGGGGAATAGACTAGAAAGAACGTCAGGGGCGGGCGGAGTTTCACGCATGTGCAGTGTATATAAAGCGTAACACGCGTGCGTAGTACGTACGATCTGTGAGTGGAGGAAGGAGTATAGGAAGCGCCGATTGTTATAATGAAGGTAACATTTAAACTTGGGCCTATACTGTTTATAGATTGAGACCTATATTGGGACAAGATTAGAAGACTTTAGCCTGACATTAGGGTTTGTCTTGTGAATGATCAGGACTTTATCCCCATATTCATTGATATGTACAGGGAGCTGCCTGTCTGTGGCAGATAAACCACCCACATTATAAGAATCAAACAAAGAGGAAGGCAGCGCTGGATAAATTGCTGGAATTTGTGAAGCCGGTGATTCCCACGGCAGACATCACCTATTTGAAGATCCTAATTGGTGGCATGAGGAGCACTTATCTAAGGGAGCACAAGAAGGTCCAGGATTTCCAGAGATCAGGAGCTGCAGATGACATTTATCTTCCCAGGCTGTGGTACTATGAAAGACTGCATTTTCTGGCAGGTCAGACTGAACCCAGGCCACCACTCTCCACTCTTCCTTCCACGCTTCCTTCTCCCCCAGCTGAGGCTTCTGACGTCCAACCTGAGCCTTCCAGGCAGCAAAATGTGGAGGAGCCCAGCTTGAGCCAGGTATAGCATTCTTCTAAATATTTCTGTTGGTCAAATTAATGATGTTAAATCTATGTTAGTTTGGATTCATAATTTCTGATTGTGATTGATGAACCAAAAACTAAAATGATGTCCCTTTTTCATACACAGGAAAGTCTCAGCCAGGAGGTGTCCGGGCCCAGTAGCCTGACCGATACCCAGGTCCCTCCCCCCCGCCTTCAAAAAAAAAGTGTCAGGAAGAGGAGTAACCTGTAGGAGGCAGCAATTGGCCTATTTTGGAAGGCTACTGAGGCCTTCAGAACCCCCCACAGTGTTGAAGAGGACTTTGCAGACATAACAGCCTGCAAAATGATGGAAATGGAGGAGGGCCAACGCCTCTTATGTGAGTTTATCATTTTACAAGCACTATATAAGGGGTTGAGGGGCCAACTCACAAGCCAAAGCCACATTTGTGAGCTCAACCATGGTCCTCGTCCTCCTCCTACAGGTCCTCCTCCTCCTTCTCCTGCCACACCTCCAACACCAGAGCCACAGCCTGGAAGGAAGTGTCTAAGGAAGACCAGAGAGTGATGGCCCGGGTTCAGTCTGGTCTGACAAAAGATGCAGGCTCTTGTATGACTACAGCCTGGGGACAAACATGTCATCTGCTGCTGTTCATGATCTCTTGAACTTCTGAGCCAGATTGTACTCCCTTATATATGGACTCCTCAGGCCACCAATTTTGCTGTAAAATTATTGATGTGTGCCCTGGGGGCCAAAGGCTTCGGCAATTTCTGCTGTTTCTCCAGCGTTGCCTCCCTCTTTCTTTGGTTATGAGCCCTTAATACATTTTTGGTTTGATTTATTATGCTCGTCTATGTGTGTTTTCCTTCAAAAAGGACAGTTTGTTTGTGAGGAGGCAGGTACATTTCAAAAATACAATGTGAAATTTACAAGAGACACCAACACCAAACAACCTCCTTGAGATTAAATAATACGAGATAATAATGGTGTTGTGGTAACTTGACACACAAAACACACCCAAAACTATTCTGGATTAAAAAAATAAATAAATAAGAATAAAAAACAAGATCAGGCTTTAAAAAAATCCAAAAAAAAATGTAATCTAAAAACATCCCAAAAATAATATTTTTTCGGTAGATGTGACAAATAAAAATATTATATTGAAATCACGATAAATAATAAGAAGTTAAGAAGAAGTTTGTGAGAACTCTGTGTGAATATGAGTAGCAAAACTACTTCATTCTTCTAGCATTAAAGAAGAAGAGAGTGCGCTGCATTAAACAATTTAAAACATTGCAGCCTGACGAAAGTGCTATATCCATTCCGAACGCTAATTTTACCAGACCGAGCTGTTCCGTCTCGGAATTTCTTCTGAGCATGCGTGGCACTTTGTAAGTCGGAATTGTCCACACACGGTCGGAATTGACGCGATCGGATTTTGTTGTCGGAAAATTTTATAGCCTGCTCTCAAACTTTGTGTGTCGGAAAATCAGATGGAAAAAGTCTGATAGAGCCCACACACGGTCGGAATTTCGGACAACAAGCTCTGATCGCACATTTTCCGTCAGAAAATCTGACCATGTGTACAGGGCATAAGAATTATTAAAATCACTGTTCCTGAAAAAAACAGCCTAATTTTTTTAACTTTTTTTTGCATCGATACATGTCCCCTTAATATTCATACCAGAGCCAAATGGTGTGGTAATGGAGTGGGGGGGAACCCATGACGTTTTTTTCAATGATTTTTATCTATATTGCCGGGATCCGACAATTTTGCTGTGGTACTGTTATAAACACGGGAACGATGTGCTACTTTCAAGGCAGACTAAGGAGACCCCCCCAGGCATGATATTTAAAGGAATATTTCATTTGTATTGTTTCACTTTAAGAATTATTAAAATCACTGCTCCTGAAAAAAACAACCATTTTTAAAACTTTTTTTTGCATCGATACATGTACCCTAGGGCAAGACCCGGGTCCCCAAACACTTTTTATGGCAGTAACTTGCATATAAGCCTTTAAAATTAGCACTTTTGATTTTTCATGTTCGCGCAAATTTAACAGTGTTCGCATGTTCGCACAAATTTTTTGCCTGTTCGCATGTTCTGCTGCAAACCGAACCGGGGGGGTGTTCGGCTCATCCCTACAGAGTGTGTGTGTGTAGACTGCTAGACTGTAGACTGTGTATATATATATATATATATATATATATATATATATATATATATATATATATATATATATATTAATACACTGCCTGCCATTATATTGCCACTAACTAACTGCCTAATCTAGCTCAAGTTATCTCTAGCTCCATTCACCCCAACACACATACATACACATATTGCCACTGTGTAAGCAGCCTTATATAGTGTGGGGCGTGGACTTAGCCCCCTGAGCCATGATTGGCTAAAGGCACCCGGCCTTTGGCCAATCATAGCTCATACAGCAGAGCACGCTGGAATTGGCCAAAGCATGCAGGTCAGGTGCATGCTTTGGTCAATCATCAGACATCAATGTACTGTGATCTCACAGTGCATTATGGGGCGTTCTGCGGCATGCAAATTTGCAGCGAAATGCCCCATAATGTTCGGAATTCGGCAAGTTGGCAAACACCCGATGATCGAGTCGAATTTATGTTCAACTCGAATTGCGGGACCATACCTACTGTCAAGGTCATACCCCTACTTGTTTAAGACCCACCCTGTCAGTGCAGCCCCATCAGTGCCCATCAGTGCACCATATCAGTGCTGCCTTATCAGTGGCGATCAGTGAAGCCTCATCAGGGGCCACCAGTACAGCCTATCAGTGCCCATCAGTGCAGGATATTACTGATACATTATCAGTGCAGCCACATCAGTGCAGCTTATCAGTGCCGCCTCATCAGTGGCCATCAGTGCTGCCTATTAGTGCCCATCAGTGCAGCATATCAGTGCAATCCCATTAGTGCAGCTCATCAGTGCCCATCAGTGCAGCAAATCAGTGCTGCCTTATCAGTGCAGCCTCATTAGTGCCCATCAGTGTCATTTATTTGTACCCACCATTGCCGCCTCATCAGTGGCCATCAGTGTTGCCTCATCAGTGGCCATCAGTGCAGCCTTATCAGTGGCCATCAGTGCAGCCTTATGTCACTGGATTAGTAAGATTACTCCTATCTTGGTTTGACCCCACAAGTGTTTCAGTGGTGGCTCAATAAAGGGCTGCTGAGAATTGGAGACTTCCTGAATGGGGATCAATTGCACACGATACAATATTTTAAAGATAAGTTTCTAATGCCCTCTAATGAAATATTTTGGTATAATCAAATTGCATCATTTGCCAGATCTAAACTTAACCAAGTAGTTGGCCCCCTTACGCTTACAACATTTGAATTAACTTGTCAGGCCAGAGGCTTTCAGAGGGGTCGGATTTCTGTGATATATACTTCCCTCACTGAACCAGATTCAAAACTTGCTTATATGGTCCAATGGGAAAGAGATTTGAATCTAACTTTTGACCTCATCGAATGGCAAGATCTTGCTTATCAGTTATCCAAAATCTCCATTAATACTGCTCTGATAGAGGCTAACTACAAAACGCTCCTACGTTGGTACCTGGAACCCACTATAGTAGCTAAGATGCATCCTTCCACTTCCCCAAACTGTTTCCGACGTTGTGGTCAGTTGGGGCCGATGCACCATATTTGGTGGCAGTGCCCCCTCGTAACCAGATTTTGGATTCAAATTTTCAATTTAATCAATTCAGTGATGGGGGTAAACATTCGTAGATCTCCTGAAGCCACCCTCTTTCATAAATTGCCTGATTAGAGTACATTGGTTTGCCACATAGTTTACACGGAAAAATAGACCAACATTAATAGGTACCATCATCCTAGGTATGTATAGCCAAAAAATGAATTTGAAGGAGGAATCAGAGTAGGGACCTCTCCAATGGGGTCCTGCCTCCTTCAAAAAGGGAAGAAGAAAAGAGGACTGTTGCGGTACCATAAAGAAAAAACTTGGTTTAAAAAGAGTATAAATTTATTTCAAAATTAATAAAAAGTCCTGTGAGGGACATATTTGGTACATATTAATATTACTAACATACACAGACAAAAACAAAAATAATTGTTTACAGCAATGTTGACACTAGATTTTTAGTATAGCTAATGCCCACAAGAAGCATAGACAAAGGTTTAATGGTGTGATACTTGCAGACGTAACCTCTACGGTTTCGCGGTCACAGCCGCTTCTTCAGGAGGCGTCTGGTAGTATATAGTCTATGAAGGTGAAAAATAATATCAACACAACAAGCTTGAATATATACACAGTTTATAAAGAGTACAAAACTTGAATTGGAGAAGATACTTAAATTTTGCAAATTGCACTCACCACACTATAACCAAAGAGGGGTCTTCCTGGAATGATGTTGTGAGACGCCCTCAAAGGGGCGTTCCCCCGGTGGCGGGCCCGGGAGGCAAAATTAGGGTATAGCTGTTGTAAGGGAAATTTTTAAAAGAATTATAAGTTTTAGAATATATAATGTAATGGATTCTGTTAGAGGACCACGGAGGAGTGCCGGGATTAAGGTGAAAAAGGGAAAAAGGAAAACTGGAGGCAAAAAAGGGGGAAAAAAAAAGTAAGGGGAAGGGGAAGGTGGGGGGGGGGGAAGAGGGGAGAGGGGGGAGAGGGGGGAGGGGGGAAAAAAGGAGGGGAAAAAGGAAAAAGAAAAAGGAAAGAGGAAGGAAGGGGTGGGGGGGAGGGGGGGAAGGGGGGGGGGAGGGGGGAAAAAGGGAAGAGTAGGAGAAAGGAAAGGAAAGAGGCAAGCGGCCAAAAAAGGGGAAGGGGAGAGAGGGAAAGTATAAAAGGAGAGGAGGGAGGGGAAAGTATAGAGGGGAAGGGGGGGAAAAGGAAAGGGGAGGGAAGAAAGGGGAAAGGGGGGGGGGAAAGGGGAGGGAGAGGGAAGAAAAGGGGGGAAGGAAAAGAGAAAAAGGGAGGGGGAAGGGGAGGGAAAGGGGGGGGAAAGGGTATTGGAAAAGGAGGGGGGAAAAAGGGGGGGGGGGGAAGGGGAAAAAAAAAAGAAAAAGAAAAGAGGAACCAGAAAGAAACAGAGGGTTAGAGTGAGGTAGATATCCCAATTTCACCTAGTGAAAGAAAATTGAAATGGGAAAAAATTGTATAAAACTAGTAAAAAGGGGGGTTTTTTAATAATAATGAAATTCCCTTACCTATCATTGCTTTAGTAAACGCCTAGACTCAGGAATTGTTCAGATCCGATAGAGTGTGACTAATGCAGTTAGTGGCACAAACGCCACATCACACTGTCACAGCGGATCGCTGCAATAAATGTAAATCAGACGTAAGAAGCTAGTTTGAAAACTAAGAGACAATCATAAGACGTACAAACGCCAGGGGGGGGGTTAGTTGGGGGGTACCCTGTAAGACGGGGAGCCCCCACCTGGTAACGAAAAGACATGGTAAAAATACTTACATAGACTTTCAGTAGCGTCCGCATGGAGCTGTGTGTTCAACTGAGGCTCAAACAGCTGAGTCTCAGGCGTCTTAAATGCCTCCAACCCGGAAGCTAACCATGGCGGGGTCGATCGCCACGATTGCTTCCGGGTCCGGTCCTCCACTATTGCGCATGCGCGGACAAACTGTCCGACGCAGGCGCAAAGCTCAATATTGATCAGTGCCTGAGCACTGGTCATGACGAAGCGGAGGCTAGGCTAAGTTAAGCCGAGCCTTCCGCCGGAGGAGCGCAAGCCCGCCACAGGGGGAGAATGAACTCCTCACATCTATCCAGGACAGAGTGGCCGGTGCAATTCCAGTAATAGTCAAAATATAAAAATGATAAATGGAGCAATAGACTGGAAGGGAGAGATGCGTGGTTTCCAGCGGCGGCGGGGGTGCAGGGGGACCTCCGCAGCTGGACAAACACACACCTTAACCCATCCCAGGGCAAGTACAACAACATAATAATCAACATCATACATGATTTTATGACAGAGAATCAAGCAATCACAGAACATTTAAAACAGCCACTAGAAAAAATAATAAAGAATAGAAAATATTGAGTACAGTGTGAATCAATTATTGTTCAGAGTCCACTAGTCCATAATCAGGAGGGGGGGGAGGGGGAAAAAGGGGAAAGGGGAGGAGGGGGGGGAAGGGGAGAAAAAAAAAAAAAACACACCAAAGTCCTGGACAATATAGTCCAAAATATTATAAAAATTGTTTTTTGTTGTTTTGTAATTATTCTTATTTGTGGAATAGGGTCACGGCAGGACTGGGGGGGAGGGGAAAAAGGGGGGGGGAAGGACGAAAAATTAACAAAATTAAAATTAATCAAGGAAATATTTATATGAATGTGCCTCGTTGATACCCGGAGGAACACATGCATCAAGTCGTTCAATCCAGAAGGATTCACGTTTGAGAATTTCACGATCCCAATTGCCCCCGCGGGGGTCTTCAGGGATAACATCCAACACCGTGAATCGAATGTAGTCTAGATTGAAACGATGATGGATACCCAAATGGCGGCCCACAGTAGTGAGTTTGCCATTTGTGGAGGCGTAGAGGTGATCCCCCAGTCTCTGCCGTAATTCCCTAATAGTTTTCCCAACGTAAAAGGCGTTGCAGGCACATGTCATGAGGTAAATTACTCCGCGCGTGCCACAATGGGCTGAGTGTCTGGGAAAAAACATTTCACCGTTGGGAAGGAGGAATTGTTGTCCCTCTAGGATCCAGGGGCAGTGTGGACAATTGCCACATTTGTAGGTGCCCCTAGGTCCCCTGGGATCGGGGGAGGGGGTCCTATAGTGACTATGTGTTAATCTGTCCCTCAGGGATGTGGCCCTTTTGAAAACAAGATCAGGAGTTGGTTTAATATATTTTTTAAGAGTGTGGTGATCGGTTAGAATGTGCCAATGATTAGACAATATTTTTCGTAATTGTTGATGATGAGTGGAAAATTTGGTAATAATCTTGGTCATATATGGTTTTTTGGGGCGTGCAGGGCCATACAAAAGTGTTTGTCGGTCAAGGGCTAAGGCCTTGTTAAAGGCCTTTCTTAGCACGGTGCGTTTGTAGCCCCTAGCTAGCAACCGTGTGCGGAGGGCATTGGCTTGTTTGTAAAAGTCATCGTCCTCTGTGCAGTTTCTTCTCAGTCTGAGATACTGAGCAAAGGGGATGCTGCGAACCAGAGGGCGGGGATGAAGACTGGATGCATGCAACAAAGTGTTGCCGGCCGTGGGTTTACGATATAGATCCGTAATAAGATGACCAGTGGTATCCTTGATGATCTGTACATCTAAAAATGGAATACTGTGTCTATCATAAGAGTAGGTAAAGTGGAGGTTGAAAATGTTGATATTGAGCTCTGCGATAAAGGTTTGCAAAAGTTGCTCTGTACCTGTCCAAATTACCAAAAGGTCGTCAATGAACCTAAACCATCCTAGTACATAGTCCAGGAATGGTTCCATATGGTCATCACTAAAGACTGCACGTTTCCAGCCGCCAAGATATAAGTTAGCGTAAGAGGGGGCACAAGATGTGCCCATTGCCACGCCTTGAATTTGAAGATACGTCTGGTCCATAAATAGAAAATAATTTTTTGTCAAAATAAATTCTAGAAGTTTTAGGATAAAGGTATTGGTGGGCCAGGTATGATGATCCTGTTCCATCAAGAAGGAACCAGCCATCCGGACGCCCTGCTCGTGGGGGATGCTCGAGTAGAGAGCCTCGACATCAATAGCCACGAGGAGGGCGTCCGGAGGGATCTGGATCCCCTCGATGTGTTTTAACAGGTCAGTTGTGTCCCTTATATAGGACGGTAATCTCATGACGTGGGGGAGAAGGAAAGTGTCCACCAATTTGCTGGCATTCTCTGTTAATGAACCTTTGCCAGAGACAATAGGTCGACCTGGAGGTGCAGAAAGATTCTTATGAGTTTTAGGTAGAGCATAAAACGTAGGAGTACGTGGATATTGTACATTGATGAATTTATAGGTGTCATCACTGATGAGGCCCTCTAAGAAGGCCCCGCCGATGAGTCCCCTAAATTCATCAATGGTTTGTTGAATGAACTGGTTTTCAATGGGTAAATACCAATTGGTGTTGGAAAGGATTTTAAGACACATAGTCTGGTATTGGTGATGAGTCATCAGTACCAGGTTTCCTCCTTTGTCAGATTGCTTTATGATCAAATCGGTGTTTTTTTGTAGTCTGGTGACCGCTCGAAACTGTTGTCGGGTTAAATTGGAGGGTAATGTGTGCCACCGTTCTTTTTTGAGGGAGATAATACACTCATGCAAAAAGGCCCATATAGAGGGGCAGGTCAAAAGATCAGGAAAGACTTTGGACTTGGTTTTGAGGGAGGTAGTAGGATCGGGATATTGGGAATGGGGGGTAATGGCCACATGACAGGCGGATGGTAAATCAGAATTGCCATCGGAAGTATCCGGCTCGACGTTTCCCTCATCATAAAGTAGCATAAGGTCCCTTAAAGCTCTGGACTCCGCTATGGTGAAGTTCTTAGTTTTCTCCGCTAGTTCTTTTTCAAGACTGACCCGTTTGCGGTCGGGATCAAACATAAAATTAAATGTCAATTTACGGGCAAATAAATAAAGATCTTTTATTGTTTCATAGATGTCGATTGGTTCCGAAGGACAGAAACCCAGGCCTAAATGAAGGACCTGCTCCTCCTCCGGAGTCAATCGATAAGGGGTGAGGTTAATGATGTTAAGAGAGTGGGGATCTTCGATATTAGTGGAGGTGATTACTCGTGGGACGTGCTCGGAATTGGGGCTCTTTGCACAAATGTGTCCAGACTCCCCTGTTTTGAGGGGGGTTCTGGACCTGGTTGTACCAAAAAACCGGGCTGTGATAGGAGTGTTTGAATATTTGGTTGTAACAATTTCGGGATGATATTGTGTAAAGTAGAGTGGGGGAGACCTGTGGGGGGGGTCTGTCCCCCTGGTCTTGGTGTTTGTGGTGTTTTTAGTGCTTTTCCCTGTTGTTTGCCTTTTTTAGGGTGTTTAGTAGTGGGGTTATCGCCAGTGAGGGACCTCTTTCGGGGGGCGCCTAGTGCTCGTGATAGTGTGGAACGAGTGGTTATCTGTGAAGATACAGAAGATACCGATGAATCCGATTCCGTGTAATCTGTTGCCGTCGGGGCCGGAAATTGCCGATTTGGACGTTTATGTTTGTAAGAGAATGGTTTCCCAGACCATTTATAAGCATAGCCCTCCGCAAATGCCAATTTGTCCTGGGAAAATTTCCTCTGTTTTTTAATGATGATGTCTTTGTTAAGACCCTCAATCTTATCTCGTATTTCCTTCCATTTATTAGTGAAGGAGCTCGACTCTTGAATGTTAGGAAACTGAGTAATCTATCTATTTCCACATCAAGAGATATCATGTCAGAACGATATTGGGTGGTTAATTTTGACATAAGTTCAATGCTACAATTTGTCAGAGTACTTTCCCAGGATTTTTTGAAATCCGCGGAGGGATCTTTGATTGTGGGAAATAATTGGACACGAAGTCCAAGGGGGCAGACTTTTTCAGTGATATATAAATCAAAATACTGGATATGCCAGTGCAGGTGGGATTTTTTCTTCAGGAGGTTGAACAATCTGTCTGTAAACATTTTGGTTTCATCCTCACGTTGTTGATTAGCTAGACATCCTGCCTGTATAGTGGACATAAAGTCCCCCCAGGCGGTGCCCAAAACATCCATGACTCACGATGCAAGGAGCACCAGGGGGAAGTCCTGGCCACGGACGGGGAGGGCTCCAATCAAGGAATAAATAAAATGGTTAAATAGGTGGCTGCTACAAGTTCAGGAATAACTACAATTACACATTTATAAACACGTTAGAAAGTGGCAAAGCAAATAGGGGGGAAAAAAAGGGGGGTTAGGGGAAACAAAGAGGAAAAAACATTGGATCGGAACGATCCTGGGTGTGTTATCCACCCACTATATTAGAGTACATTGGTTTGCCACATAGTTTACACGGAAAAATAGACCAACATTAATAGGTACCATCATCCTAGGTATGTATAGCCAAAAAATGAATTTGAAGGAGGAATCAGAGTAGGGACCTCTCCAATGGGGTCCTGCCTCCTTCAAAAAGGGAAGAAGAAAAGAGGACTGTTGCGGTACCATAAAGAAAAAACTTGGTTTAAAAAGAGTATAAATTTATTTCAAAATTAATAAAAAGTCCTGTGAGGGACATATTTGGTACATATTAATATTACTAACATACACAGACAAAAACAAAAATAATTGTTTACAGCAATGTTGACACTAGATTTTTAGTATAGCTAATGCCCACAAGAAGCATAGACAAAGGTTTAATGGTGTGATACTTGCAGACGTAACCTCTACGGTTTCGCGGTCACAGCCGCTTCTTCAGGAGGCGTCTGGTAGTATATAGTCTATGAAGGTGAAAAATAATATCAACACAACAAGCTTGAATATATACACAGTTTATAAAGAGTACAAAACTTGAATTGGAGAAGATACTTAAATTTTGCAAATTGCACTCACCACACTATAACCAAAGAGGGGTCTTCCTGGAATGATGTTGTGAGACGCCCTCAAAGGGGCGTTCCCCCGGTGGCGGGCCCGGGAGGCAAAATTAGGGTATAGCTGTTGTAAGGGAAATTTTTAAAAGAATTATAAGTTTTAGAATATATAATGTAATGGATTCTGTTAGAGGACCACCGAGGAGTGCCGGGATTAAGGTGAAAAAGGGAAAAAGGAAAACTGGAGGCAAAAAAGGGGGAAAAAAAAAAAAAAAAGTGTAGAAACCGTAGAGGTTACGTCTGCAAGTATCACACCATTAAACCTTTGTCTATGCTTCTTGTGGGCATTAGCTATACTAAAAATCTAGTGTCAACATTGCTGTAAACAATTATTTTTGTTTTTGTCTGTGTATGTTAGTAATATTAATATGTACCAAATATGTCCCTCACAGGACTTTTTATTAATTTTGAAATAAATTTATACTCTTTTTAAACCAAGTTTTTTCTTTATGGTACCGCAACAGTCCTCTTTTCTTCTTCCCTTTTTGAAGGAGGCAGGACCCCATTGGAGAGGTCCCTACTCTGATTCCTCCTTCAAATTCATTTTTTGGCTATAAATTGCCTGATGAAATACCCAAACAATCAGTAAAATTGATTAAATATATATTACTGGCCGCAAGAATTACGATTGCAAGAAATTTGAAACAGTCAATAATCCCTCTTGACCAGGTTAAGAATAAACTTAATTGGATTATGCTCAATGATAAACTCACTCACATTCTCTATAATAAGGTCAAGAAATTTAAGAAGATATGGGACCCATGGATTGACTATATTTTTTAACTCCATAGCGAATCCCAAGACAACCCTCTCCCTCCCCATTTCACTCTCTTTCATTTCTTCCTTTCTTTCCTTCTCTTTTCTCTTTCTTTTTGTTTTGTTCTTTTTTTTTTTCCATTTCCGGAAACTTTGATACAATACAGACGATTTCTTATACAGACGATTTCTTATACAGACCTTCTATGACCATGAGACTTGGGACTGTCCCAGAGACCATGTCCGGGACCTCCCAGGACTCTGGGTCAATACCATTCCCTCACATAGGGGTTGCCCAGCTCATGATTGAGAGGTTATGGTTAAATCCCACCAATTTTTGATGTTTGTTGCACTTTTTTATGCCTTGTTACCACAATAGGTGGCGAATAAGTAATATGAATCTACCTTAATTGTTTCTGTATTGGAACATACTGCTTTGATAATTTAATATTAATCTGCCTATGTGACTGGCTATTTTGTACTTTGTTATTTTTTCAATAAAAAACATTGAAATATAAGATTACTCCTATCTTGTAAGAAATTTGGACTTGTGTTTGCTGCCACTGTCTGTAATCATAGGATTATTTCTCTTATTTGTATAATGGCTAGGAAGTTCCTAGTCATTATACAAATAAGTGAAATAATCAGTTGCAGCAAACACAAATCCACATATCCTAATAAATAGGAGTAATCTTACTAATCCAGAGACATACTGTGATAGCACATATGAAGTGAGCAGGTCCAAAATATTATTGCCATCATATACAATTAAAAGTCTTAATTGTATATGATGCAATTCAATGCCCTCGCTCAAGCAAGGACAAGGATGTTTAAAGAAATGAAATTAATTATATTGAAGTTATGTCATACCTGGGGGCTCTGGAGAAAGTTACATATTGTAACTTCCTCCCAAAGATGCTGCAGAGGAGGTTAAATGTGTATTAGGCTGCAGTGCCACACTTACTAGTATTGGTGGCCGCCAGATCAGTTGCATAAAGTGCGGCCTTTTTGTCCGAACATCCTTCCCGGCTGGCATTATCATACTAGCAGGCAGCAGTGTGGCCGCTTTATGGGGGCACCAAACTGATTTGCATCCGGGACCATTCCCCCTGGCCCAGTCAGCCCCATAAGACTGGCACTACACTAAAAGGGTAGCGCAAGCCAACAGGAACACTTTTCATGCAGGAGCCGGGAGGAGGCTTTTTTTTTGTGTGCTGGGTGGCTTTTTTGCTGCCCCCCTGCAAAGTGCCACCCTAGCCTGGGCCTGTCAGCCTAGGCCAAGATACAGCCCTGGACTACAGTTCCCATGATGCTTAGACAAGTTTTAGTAAGATAGAGGAGTTCAATATCATAGACAACTATGGCAATTATTGTTTCATAATAAGTCTTACTTTCTGCAGTTATTATTTTATATATAATGGGGGGAAGGAAGCGTTTTTTTTTTTTTTTTCCATAAACGTTTTTATTTTATAAAAGAATAACAGGGTATACAGCCGTGCAATACAAATACAATAACGTTATCACTATAGTATCATGACGAGTATACAGTCTCCGTTTGGATTATGAAATAGTTATTACACATTATGCAATTTGAGACAGTATAATAGGTGATAACCTAAGGTGTTAGGTGACATGTTATTGCCTGGAGTTTGGACGAAACTCGTCCTGACCTGAGTATGAGATACAAAAGAACAACGAACAAAAAGGGAAGAAGGTAGGTCGAGTAAGCCCCGGTTGCCGTTGCTCTGTGGCCACCGGGGGATGTGTGCTGTCTGAGATTCGAGCAAGGAAGGGACAGGGACAGTATATAAAGAGAGAATAGAGGGATGAGGACAGTGGGAGACAAAAAGGGGTCTAAGAAAGGGGGCGGGTAGGGGATATGTCGCTCTCCCCCGGGGATGAGGTGGGGGCAAGGGGTATAGATAAAGTTATGGGATAGTGGTAAGTCGTTCCATTCCCCCGATAGTCAACTGGGGGAGGAGTTTAATCTTTGAACGGACTTTCCTATGGTACAAATTGACGGTATCGGTCTGATGTGGTAAAGTGGTTCCAACAAGCCCAGGTAAATGTGAACTTGTGTATTCTGTCTTGGGAAATGTATATCAATTCTTCCATGTTTTTGATGTGCTCGATTCTCATCAGCCATTCTCTGATAGAAGGCGCAACTTTGGAACGCCAATGGTTCGGTATGCATAATTTGGCTGCGTTTACCATGTGCATGGCTAGCGATTTATGGTATGATTTCCTTCCTAGAGAGGTATGATGAAGAAGATACTGTGCTGGGGTATAATCTAGTGAGTAGGTGGTAACATGTGTTATAAGATTGTGGACCTCTCTCCAGAAGGGTTGAATCTTGTCGCAGTCCCACCAAATGTGACACATTGTGCCTTCTGCTCTCTCACATCTCCAACTCTGTTTGGAGATGGAGGGGGAGAACTTATGAAGGCGCGATGGGGTTCTGTACCATCTCGTTATTATTTTGTAGCAATTTTCTTGAATTGCTACATTTAGTGAGGCTTTGTGACAGTATTCATATACCCTTTTCCAATCCTCTCCAGACAAAGGTGTTTGGAAATCTTTATTCCAGGCTATTTGTGAGGGATGTGTTATTGTGTTGTTCTCCTCCGTGAGGAGTGTATAGAGTAAGGAGATGAGATGGCGTTGTGGTGTTTTGCGGTGGCAGAGGTCTTCAAAAGGCGTAAGTGGTCTTGTCCAGTTGTCACGTTGCGTATGTGTCGACAGAAAGTGTTGTATTTGCCTAAAAGTCCAAAATGGGAAGGAGGATGTTTTGGATATGCTAATTAGTTTCTCTATGGAGATGGGCGTGCCCCCCGAGAAAAATTGAAGAGGTAAAACGTCTTCATATGACCATTCCCGGTGGAGGAAATGTTGAGATTCTCCCGGCGGAAAAGCAGGATTCCCTCTAATAGTAGTTAGGGGTCCCGGTGTGGGTGCAAGCGGTTTAAACTTTGACGCTTTTTTGAGAGCCAAAAGGGATGCGTAGATAAGAGGGTGGGAAGAGATGCCAGATGGCCAATGCCTATCGGGGAGCCAGGGGACTAGATGTAGGGGAGTGGACAAGAAAGAGTTCTCTAGTTGAACCCATTTTTTTTTTAAGAGAGTGGACATTCCAGTCTGCCACTCGGGTGAGGTGGCACGCCAGATAGTATTTATGGAGATCTGGCAACCCGATTCCCCCATTAGTCTTGTGAAGTGTTAAACGGGAATATTTGATGCGGGGTTGCGTGTTCTTCCATATAAAGGTAGTGCACGCTTTTTGGTAGTTCGAGAAAAAAGTTGGGGGTAAGTGGATTGGTATTGACTGGATTAAATATAGGATGCGCGGGAGGATGATCATTTTGATTAGGGCAGAACGCCCAAACCATGAGACGTTCAGGGCCATCCAGTCTCTCATATGTTTTTGGGCGTTTAGGAGGGCTATATGGAAGTTTTTCTGGTATAGATCAGAGAGGTGGGTTGGGATCTGGATGCCAAGATATGAGATTGCATCTTTGGTCCATCTAAAGGGGAAGGATTCTTGGCAATGAGTTAAGTCTTGTGTGGGCAAGGTTATGTTTAGGGCCGTCGATTTTGCGTAGTTAATTTTGAGGTTAGAGAGAAGGCTAAAGGAGTTAATGTTTTTGAGAAGACTAGGCAGGGAGGTTCGTGGGGATGATAAGGATAGCAGTACATCATCCGCAAAGGCGGCTACTTTATATTCCGCTCCCTTCACCGTCACTCCTTTTATATTAGGATTATTTCGTATCCTGTTCAGTAATGGTTCGAGAGTTAAAACATAGATCAGGGGGGATAGGGGGCACCCCTGGCGTGTGCCATTGGAGATGGAGAAGGCGTTCGACAGGTGACCATTGACCCTAACTGCCGCAGTGGGACATTTGTACAAAGACAGTATGTGCGTTAGCATGCGCGATTCAAGGCCAAGAGCCATGAGAGTTTCCCGCATGTAGTCCCAGGCCACCCTGTCAAACGCCTTCTCCGCATCCAGGGAAAGGAAAAATCCTTGCGTCCTGGAGGATGTGAGCCAGTGATGTATGTTTAAGGTGCGTATGACATTATCCCTAGCTTCCCTGCCGGGGATAAACCCCACCTGGTCTGTGGAAATTATTTCAGGCAATAGGGGGAGTAGTCTGTTGGCAAGGATTTTCGCGTACAATTTAATATCCACATTCAGGAGGGAGATCGGTCTATAGTTCGCTACTTGGGTAGGGTCTTTGCCTTCCTTGGGGATAACAGAGATGTGTGCAGACAGCATTCTTCCCGGGGAAACGAGGGGATCTGCTAAGGCGTTAAATGTGGAGATGAGTTTCGGGGAAAGCACCTCACTGAACGCCTTATAATATTGGATGGTAAAACCATCTGGGCCTGGGCTTTTCCCGGGTTTCATTTGTTTGATAGCTATCTCGAGTTCTTCTTTGGTAAGGGGATTCTCCATCTCTTGGATCTGTTGAGATGTGAGTGGTTTCGGACCGTATTTCGCTAGAAACTCTCTGATCTTGTTCGTACGCGTTTCAGTGGGAGTTTGGTTTAGCTCGTTAGGGTGTAAGTTATAAAGTTTGGAGTAAAACCTCTCAAACTCTCCTGCAATGTCATCGCTCTTGGCCAGAGGAGTTCCCCGAGAGTCGGTGATATGGTGGATCGTGGATGATAATTTGGCGTCTTGTACTGACTTAGCTAGCAGACGTCCGCATTTGTTGCCGTGTTCGTAAAAAATCCTCTGGCCAAGAACGTAGCGTCGCCTAGAGACCCTGCCCAATTCCTCCAGGAGTACTGATCGTGCATGCATTAAATCTTGGAGTGTTGAGTGGGCTTGTGTCTGTTTGTGTGTCAGTTCGAGGGATTTGATTGTCATAAGTAGGGACGTTATTTTCTTTTGGGATTCTTTCTTATTTTTTGCCGCTATGGCTAGTAGTTCACCTCTGATCACACATTTATGTGCTTCCCAGAGAGAAATAGGAGACATATCTGGGGTGGCATTTTCTGTAAAGTATAATTGGAGACGCTTTCGTATGTGTTCAATCGTGGTTGGGTCTTTTAGTAGGGAGGGGTTTAGACGCCAGGTTTTTATTTTAGTGCATTTTTCGGGAAAGGATAGAGTGATTCTTATGGGATGGTGATCAGAGAGAAACATGGGCTCTATTGTGGATTGGTGTAGGTGATTCAGGTCTGATTGAGAGAGAAAAAAGTAATCGATCCTGGAGTATTTCTGGTGGGGAGCTGAATAAAATGTGTAGTCTTTGACTGCGGGGAAGAGGGTGCGCCAGGCGTCATGTAGCATTAGTTTTTGGAGTTCAAGCTTGATCTGACGTAGGGTTCTGTATGGGACATTAGAGGTTCCGGATGATGAGTCAAGAACTGGGTTTAGAGGGACGTTGAAGTCTCCTCCAAGGATTACCAATCCCCTCTGGAAAGACGACAGAAGGTCGCACGTTTTTCTAAAGAACGTGACGTGGTGTTCATTTGGGCAGTATATGTTAGCAAGAGTTATTGGTTTTGTAGCGTATGTGCCTTTGAGAAAAATGAATCTACCATCCGGGTCAATTAGAGAGTCGCTCAATTGAAAATCAGCATGTTTGGATATTAGGATCGAGACCCCTTTAGTTTTAGAATCTGGGCTTGTGGAATGGAAAGCCTGTTGATATATATGATTGGATATTTTGGGTATGGCATCGGAGCGAAAATGTGTTTCTTGTAGTAGAATGAAATGGGCTTTGTGTTTCGTAAGAGATGACAGTACTTGAGATCGTTTTTCTGGAAGATTAAGGCCCTTTGCGTTTAGCGATACACACTTCAGTGATAGGGAGGAAGAGGTGAGTGTGTTGTTTTGCATAGTGAAGTATTCACAAAATGATACGACTATTTACTTTAGAGCGGGGCAACACGGGAAGGAGAGGACCGACCCCGGGGGAGAGCGAGGGGAAGAGTGAGAAAAGAAAAAGAGGTGTGAAAAGAAGAGAAAGAGGGGTTGTAGCGGGGTTTAGTAATTGTATCAAAGAAGTTAGGAGTAGAGCGAAAGACGAGTGACGGTAGAGAGATTGATAGGGGCTAGGAAAGGAAGGCTAAGAGGAGTGAGTAAAAAGAGGATCCCAGAGATGGGAATAGACAAGCTATCTCACCTAGAGAGAAAAGGGCTGGGGGTGTCAGCAAAGTCCAAGCGGACCGCTGTGTGGGTGCAGAAGAATGAACGAAGACCAAAGAGTCTCTGCGACCCGGGGATTGTGAGTGTAGAGACCTAAGTAGTGGTGCTATAATGTGTAGTGGGGAACCCTTTAAACATAACAATACTTAAACAGTTAAGTATAAACAGTTCTTTAAACATTGCTTTGAATACATAGGTCAATATCTAATCAGTACCAACCATAACTGAAAGGTATTTATCGGTCACCTCTGTTTTATCAAATTCTGCCAGCTGTATGATTCAAAATTGGTAGGGCAAAAAGATACAGTGTCCATCAACCTGTCTGGGGTGTATAGTAATAACTCGTATAGTTAGGCAGGTTAAGATTAGGTTTATAAAAAAAAAAAAAAAAAAAAAAAAAAAAAAAACAATAACGTATAATGGCAAATTAAATTAAAATGAGGATGGTACAAAAAGATCGCCTGCCAATAAGGCTGGCGTAGGTTGGGTAGGAAAGGGTAGGTAGAGAGGGTGGGGAGGGAGCAAAGGTGCTTTTTGTAAGATATATTATTCGATATAGGCACTAAAAAGGGGGGTCCACAGTTTGGATGCTTTTCCAGCTGTAGAGTGATTACACCAGATTATTGCTTATTCTACATGCCTATTAAGAGGAGCGAGGTTATCTATTACTGTGATATATCCGTATTCTAGTATAAATGCTATCTATTCTGTGTACTAACTGCGTTCTGTCAGGGGTTACGTCGCTGGAGCCCGAGCCATCCTGGTTTTGCAGATGTTGTCTTGTCCGTGAGGCGCCATGGGAGCTATAACACACTGCTTTTATATATTGCTGGATTGGCCATGCTTATGCGGTGGTTAATAAATTGCTAAATTGTGGATTATGGGAAAAGCAGTGGTTCTTGTATTGCATTTATCCCACTCCTCGAGCCCCACAACCCACTATAATTCCAAGTGTTACTCCGGAATCCAGCGACACACTCCCCGCCGTGTTCACGGCAAACGAATTCTGAGCTGTCTGCTTATAGGTAACTCTGTAACTAGATGAACCAAGTATATCTCTTTAGGATTCCTTTGGATATTATAACTTTATCTAGTGGTATTGGGAGTATAGTATATAGGTAACAAAGACCGGTGCATTGGTTGTTTCTCATACCTGCTACCTGAGCAAAAAACGAGAATGGAGAGCGGGAATCATTGAACTGATAATGTAGGCACAAGGGGGTTTATTCTGCATATCTAGATCTTACTAGCAACCCTCCTTGGCCTCGCTCTCAGCCTCTAAATGCATGTGTAAAGTAGTATAAGTCTATGATAGCATGTAACCGGATTCACCGTATTCAATCTCTGTTGTATGTTGTAGTTAGAAAGGTTTACGTTGAACTACTTGTCCCCGGGATGTTAGTATTGAAATAGGTATTGCTCACCAGCCACCGCGTTGGAAAAGTCCTGTGTGGTGTGTCCTGTGCGGTGTGCAAGCTCGTGGTCATCTTGGAGAGCTCCTTGGGAGGGATGTAGGGTACAAAGGTGTATTACTGAGTCTGTGAGTCTGGGTTGACAGACGGTTGAGGCACTTATTTCAGAGGCAGTCTATGTCTTACGCTGAGAGGCAAGAATTTAGGAGGCATGGCGATCCCTCTTCATAGATGGTGAAGAGGGGGATCCTGGAGTGCGCTGATACAGATCCCGTCGGGATGAGCGGGCGTTCGGCGATGATTGTTCTGGTCTTTGCTTGCGTGATCTCTGACGTTGGGCCTTTGGAGACTGGGTGGTTGAGATCGGGAGCCATGGTTCCTGTGGAAAGTAAAAGGTGTACCACTCTGGCAGATCCACTCTTGGGAGATCGAGTTGTTCACAAAACATTGGGATGTCCTCTGGCGTGCGCAGTATTGCGGAGCGCCCCCTAGCTGATGCCGAGAGCGCGAAGGGAAATTTCCAGCGATATTGTATATTTCTTGCTCTAAGCAGTTCCAACAGGGGGCGCAGGGCTCTCCTGTTCTGTAGTGTGATCTGCGAGAGATCCTGGAAAAGTTTAATTTCCGATCCATTGTGAATGATGCGACCTCTTTCTCTTGCTTTGCGAAGAATTTCTTCTTTCAATGGAAAGTTAACAATGCACAGATAACATCTCTGGGGGGTTCATTGTCGCGAGGAGGTGGGCGTAGAGCACGGTGGGCCCTTTCCATCTCAATAGGTGAATCTGTAGGGCGATCAATTAAATTATTAAAGATTGCACAGATGGTTTGTTGTAAGTGTCCTGGGTCTCCATTTTCAGGGACTCCCCTCACCCGTATGTTGTGTCTTCTGCCTCGGTTGTCGAGGTCTTCAATGTGTCTATGTAGGTCCAAGAGGTGAGGGAGTTGGGAGTCGTATGTGGTCTGTACTTGTCTGATGGCTGCAGCGTGTGTCTGTGTTGTCTTTTCCACATCTCCTATGCGGTGGACTACCTCCTGTATATCCGATCTGAGATCCGCAATGGCAGCAGTCACTGTATTTTTAATGTCTGAAGCTACCTTTTCCAGGTCGAACAGGCTCAGCAGATGGGCGCGATCTGCGCTGGGCATAGTTTCTCCCGTCATCTGTGTACCGGGATCGGCGTTAGGCGAGCTCGGGGTCTGGGCCTGCTGAGCCGCGTGTGCTGACAGGCGCTGTGATCGGAAGAGCTCCGGTATATTCCTACTGAGCTGCGTTCTGGTGTCTGAGACGGCTCGGGAGGTGGAGGAGCTTCTGGTGGACCGATTCATGTTTTTTTTGGCAGATTTCAGCATGTGAGTTCCCCGCTAGTTCCAACTCAATCCCCGGTTCGCAGGAGCGAGTGAGTCAAGCTGCCATCTTGGTCTCCGTCCAGGCCACGCCCCCAGGAAGCGTTTTTTATGAACGTATGATGGCCTAATATATTTTTAAGGTAACATTTCATGGATAAAATACATATCATTGCTAATATGGCATCTGATTAGAATTTTCACTTCTATTTTTGTTGATTGCCTGGAGTTCAACTTTAAGTTATTTTATAATAGCAGTTTTTACCCACCCCAATTCCAGATGTTGTAGTAAAACGGCCATTAGTGTGGTGTTGGTTCTGCGCTGTTAGTATAAGAATATATCTAATAAAATCAATATATAAGCATTCCACTGACTGTAATACTAATACCAAAACAATATAGAAAAATAAAATAAAAATTCAAATAAAAATTCATAAGTGTACTTCTTCCAAAGTGGTAAAGTATACAAATCTGATAAAAATACTAAGCATACCAAAAGCTGATTATTCCATATGTTTGTGTCAGCATATCAAATAGTGACAAATAAAGTAAACAGTGCTTGTGCACATAAAACCTAAAAATAAACGATTAGTGCTGATAATTTACAGTATATCCACCAATATATTGTGGCTGGTGTATAAGAAACAAAATAATAAAATTATGCAAGTCCAAAAAATTATAATAATCAGTGCAGTCTGTTGTCATGCTTAAACTGGACAGGGTATCTCATCACCATGTAGAAAACATGAAATTCTGGGTGATGTCTCTTCTTTCCCATGTGGTGACACCTAGATGTTCCCTGGTCTCTCACCTTACTGCTGTAAGGTAACAGCATTTAATAGTATTTATTCCTGGTGCTCCGTGTGCCTCAGCACACCTCTAGGTGTCCTCCTCTGGTCTGCCTGGCTTATGGCTCTCTATGATAAAGTGGTGTCTCATTTTATGTAATACTGGAAGTCCCACTCAATGTCCATTTTAGTTATATAGGTAAAAAAGACTCTCCATGGTGTGATAAAGTTTTTCAAAAAGTTTATCAAATTAAAAACAGCTAGTTTTACTCACTTTTTAAAAAAAAAACATAAGTGCACATAGTCCACAAATATAGATTTTGTACTGCCTCATCACTTCCGGTATGCCTCTGCTCATGCCCTACCTGTTACGTCATGCACCACGTGACTTCATCAGGGTTTAATGGATGGCATAGGACCTGTCCTTAAATAGTGTGGTAATAATCATTATAGCAGTGGCCATTTTCTAGTAGCTCACAGCTCAAATCTATCGTGGCTGCCATTCTCCTGTGGCCTGGAGCTATAGTGTATTCCTAGTGTTGTTTTGATTATAACGGTGGCCATTTTTTTGGAGACAACAGAACTTACTTGCCGTCTCCAGTATTCTATGGCCAGTGTGTGTAACGGCCATGTTTCAATGGAACATATCTAAATCGATGGTTAATATGAACATGCATGTGCCTAATCACTCAAAGGACAATAAGGGGGGTGTCTAGACACATAGTCAATAAAAATGAGACATTAGAAAACTGTGGACTAAAAAAGAATTTGGATTAAAAGACGAAAATGGCGAGCTCAGGGACACAGTAAATGCTGCAGATCACAACTTCATACATTTTAAGACAAATATGAAAATGTCTAAAAAATATACATAAAAAGGAAAAAAAAACACATAAAAATGTAAAAAAATATTATTAGAAAAAATGAGGGATGGGTGGGGGCGTGATGACTGGGCTCAAAGATGGACGCTTGAGACAGGAGCTTCGCTAGGCATCAGAGAGAATCCGTCCATATCCGAGCCCACCAGCTCCATCCACGGCCATCCACAGTGCCTTTAGCCTGCCAAACCATCCAGGGATGACGAGGTGCAGGAAGAACCCGCCGCAGCTGCACAAAATGCTGGATTTATTCTCAGCACACCAGCGCGGGCTACAACAAAATAACACCAGTGCTGGGGAATAATGGCTGGAGCACAAGGCCGTGATGCACAACAACGACGGCGAGGGGCCATCCACTGCATCCTCCACAGCCAAATTATTCAGTGAGTCCTCCTCTGGAGCATCCAGCCCATCCACGAGAAGCCCAGCAATGTCTAAACTGAGCAGGCACTCTCCAGCTAGGCCGCAAGCTGACACAGGCATGGAGGTAAGCGGGCCACAAAATGCTGATACCTCTCAAGATACACACTCCAGCGATCCCATAGCAGAATTCCCCACATTAGACAGGCCCATTTCTGACACAATGCTAAAAGAAATGTTACTGTCCCTAAGATCCTCACTGCAATTAGACATGGTCAAAGGGATTAACAAGTGTCAGAGGGAAGTCCAATAGTATACAGGGTAGATAAAGTTGAAAGTAAAATGGATGAGTATGCATCATCATACAATGTGCTAGTTGATGCCCATACAGCTCAGGGGGATGAAATCGCATGGCTGAGAGACAAAGTCGCAGATTTAGAGGACAGATCCAGAAGGAACAACCTCAAAGTTAGAGGCATACCAGAATCTGTCCCGCCTAACCAACTCCTACAATATGCCCAAACCGTATTTTCGACTTTGGTCCCAACGCTGACACCACAAGACCTCATAGTGGACAGAATCCATAGGGTCCTTAAACCCTCTTTTCTTCCCGAAGAAACACCAAGGGATGTATTATTAAGGGTACACTACTACCACATGAAGGAACAAATTCTACAAGTGTCGTGTAAACCCGACAGCATACCTCCACAATAAGCCACTATACACTTACTTCCTGACCTGTCCAGGCACACGTTACAACACTATGTAGATAAAACCAAACATGAATCCAGTTTAATTAGTGATGAGAAAACTCAGCCACTATAGAGGGGTTACCGGTCCACTCGTTACAATGCCACCGCAATCTGGCAACAATCACCAAGTCCCTAAGAAACCACAAGGTTCTCCACAAATGGAAATATCTTGCAACTCTCTCCATTACGCATAACGGGACCACCACATCAATCAACATGCTAGAAGAAGGGCTCACAGCCCTCAGACAATGGGGGATACTCCCAGGCCAGGCACCATACGCGCTACCTTCATCAAGGCCGCAACCAGTCCCTAATGAAGTACTTTATTCTAACTTAATTTGCCCCTTTTGGGACAATATATAACACAGTGAAAACAGAATTGCCTCTCCTCGCAGCCGTGTTTTACACAACAAATCAACAAATTGCCTTATACTCCTACGCAAAATACAACAGAAAAGAAAAAGCAAGATTAGCAAAGGTTTGTGGGTCCCGGTAGTAATTGCCTTATTAACCCTTATTCTCCTTCCCAAAAGGAGCCTAACATTAGGTTTTAAAACTTCTTAACAGTCCCACCAAAGGACAGGCTTCCCAAAAGCCACTTATAAGGCATAGTCCATTTCCCTTCTTAATTACAATTTAAAAGACCAAGGTTTTGTCAGAGCTAAGGCAATAAACAATTTGTCAAATACGACAAAAAAAAATTACTCACCAAAGTTGACCACCACCTCGTCAAGTCCTAAATTAAAAAATCTCAAGCGGTGCCTCCATCCGAAGTGAACATACAGGTACTCCAGGTACACGATGGACTAGCCAAGGGTTAATGCTGCAAAACACTTTAGGGACCCCCAGTACTGGGAGAAAATTTCAATAAACAGAAGCACATATGCAGAGTGAGTTCAAAGAAATGTCTGACTTTTATTTGGGCGGGGATACAGCTTATATTTTAATAATCTCTACCAATCATAATGGGGTAGGGGGTGTGGTTAGTAGGAGGATATATGAATATCATTAATAATTAAACAGTTCATCATTATATGGTTATACATGCCTATAATGCCTATAATGACTATAACCCCTGAGACATGGCTGCCATGAGGTTACCAGAGTGAAAACACCATCTGTTGATGACTAATAGATCATCTCCTGCTACCCTCCTGTCCCACGTTCATGTACCCTGAAAGAGGAAGGAGGGCAAAAACCACATCTTATTTATATAATGTAAGATGCTCATGAATGCTTATGCAAGCAGGTTTATCCATGCTCTTGCGACATATAGCTAAAAAACTGAGATTATAGAATAAACTTGAGAATCAGCTTTTAAGACTGAATTAAGGGCACATATGCTTTATAGCTAAAGCAAGATGGAATCACTGTTGTTCAGTCATATTACTACAAGTGGTATCGCACAAACGTACAAACAAGAAACACTCCGGTGGAAGCTCACAACCGAACAACACAGGAAACCACTAAACTCCTAACACTGATAACAGTTACGTCTGTACAAGGATCAGTTACAAGATCCATTTCTTATGTTCTCTCTTTTAATTCTTTATGTTTTTTGTTCCTTTTGTTTTATGTTCAATACACACAGTTCAGCCCAATGATACTATTACTCCTCCAATGAAGAAAACAAGACTCAAATCAACTTTCCATACTGTGACGATCTGCACAAAGACCCTGCGGTTGCAGTGAGAACTCACACCATTTATCCATACAGCAACATGCATTTAAACCAAAATGATAATTACATGCCTCTCGATTAATGCAAGGGGCCTAAACCACCCCGCAAAAGATTTTCACTGTGGAAAGAAGCATGTAAGCAGAAAGCGGATATCCTGTGCGTGCAGGAAACCCACTTTCAATTGACCAAAACTCCACAATGCTCACATAGAGACTACCCACATGTATTTCTGGCTTGCACTCACAACCACAAAAAGGGAGGGGTAATGCTAGCCATCAAAAACTCCCTTTCTTTTCAACACAAGGAGACAATTGTCAATGGAGGAGGCAGATACATCATTCTTACAGGAGCAATCAATTCCCAACCATACACACTGGTAACACTCTATGGCCAAAACTCCCAACAACTTCAGTTTAAAAAGAAAGTAATCAAAAAAGCCAACTTCATGAAATAGGAGAAACTTCTGGTCTGTGGAGACTTTAATATAACATCGGATCCAAAAATGGACACTACCACGAGCAAACCCAGTGGCACAGAATCCCTCTGCAAGCTACTATACACGGAAGATATGTTTGACGCATGGAGATGTCTCCATGCCAATCAGAAGGACTACACCTTTTTCTCGCAGAGACATTGCTCATATTCACATATAGATATTAGACATGTGCATTTGCTTTCGTTCAAATGCATTTTCGTCCGAATTTCAGGTATTTCGTTATCGTTTTAACAAGCGATAACGAAAGTGCAGAATCCGAAAAATGAAAGATCCGACATAAACAAATGCTTTATTTTCATTTTCGTTGCTACAACAGTTCGATATAGATAGGAGATTCGACATGATGACAATCTGTGTCCATCAAACCTGTGGTCGAATGTGCCTAACCTTAACTCTATTAGTCCAAGATTATTCTACAGAGAAAAGATTTGACATAGAGAGAAAAGATTCGACGTGGGGGAGAAAAGATTTGACGTAGGGGAGAAAAGATTCGATGTAGGGGAGAAAAGATAAATAAAAATAATGATGATGATGAATGTTATTGGCTGACTGTAACCAAAGAGGAGGAGCAGTAAAATAGCTAGAACTAAGTACACAAACGTACTTTGGCTTATGGTGTCTGTTGAAAGTTCTAAGAATCTTTGAAGGAGCAGGTAAACTATACAGCGTCGTACAGTTTAGCTACTCCGTTGAATCTTCTTTGAACATTCGACAGACACCATAAGCCTTCAATGACAGATTTGACCTTAATTTGGATTTTTGGACGAATGCAATTTTTAACGAAAAACAAAATAAATAAAAACGAATTTCGGGAGTAACTAAATAAATTTATTTTTCGGACGAAAACGAAATTCCGAAACAAAATATTTCAGTGTGCACATGTCTAATAGATATGTATATTACAGAAAAATGGCTATTACAACAAATATCGGATGCTAAAATTCATGATATTACGTGGTCAGCCCACACTGCAATATCTCTGTCTATTAGAGAACAGGGTGTCTCCTCTTCCTCTCCCACCCGGCGCTGCAATGTTAGACTGTTACAAGAACACCAAACCCACACAAAACTCTCACGCCATCTTCAGGAATTTTTCTTGAACAACAACTCATCAGTACATGACCTATACACACTATAGAATGCCCATAAGGTGGTCATGAGGGGCATATTTATACAATTAGAGGCCAAAAAGAAAAAACGCCATACATCAAAACTAAACGCCTTACTATCCTAAATCTACACTGTAGAAACCCTAAATAAACAGTCGCCTACTGATATATTGACAAACAAACTCTCAAAGCTCAGAGAAAGTCTGAGGGAACACTTATAGCAACAATATGATAAACATCTCAGGAGCCTACAACCTAATTACTATGCCAATGCTAACAGAGCAGGCAAATACTTAGCCAACAGAATCAAAGCAGCATGCACCAAATCCAGGATAGCACATTCGATGCATCCCACTCTACAATACAAAATCACCAATCCACAAGACATAGCAAATCAATTTGCAGAATACTATAGTGCGCTATACAACTTAAACAAAGACACATCAACACCACAACCAACCATAGAAAAAATACAACAATTCTTACAAAAAAATACATCTTCCATCTCTCTCAAACACCCAGTTAGAAGAACTAAACGCCCCATTCACCACTCAAGAAATAGAATCAGCTATAACTACACTACCAAATGGAAAATCACCAGGACCAGACGGTTACTCTAACAAATTCTTCAAAACATTCAAACACATACTATCACCATACATTCAAACGGTATTTACAAATGCAACTTAATCATTATCATTCCCTCAAGAGATGCTGAGAGCACACATTGTAACCCTACCTAAACCAGGAAAAGAACCTAATACACCGGACAATTTTAGGCCAATATCCCTCCTCAATTCAGATATCAAAATATATGCAAAATTATTGGCCAGAAGGCTAACAAATATTATCCCCTCCATTGTTCAGCATGACCAGATGGGATTTGTGAAGGGGAGACAAACCTTAGATGCTATGAAAAGAATTATAAATGTTTACATTATGCTGAACAAACTCAAACGCATTCTCTGCTGCTATCCATAGACGCAGAGAAAGCCTTTGATAGAGTCCATTGGACCTATATGGAAAAGGTACTATCCAAATTTGGATTTAAGGGATCTATATTAACAGCAATCCTAGCTCTGTACTCATGCCCTTCAGCAGAAGTGTACCCTTCAGGTCTCCTGTCCAAACCCTTTACCATAACAAATGGGATGCCTCTTATCGCCAAGCATATTTAACTTAATGATAGAGCCACTAGCAGAATCCATCAGAACACACGCTTCATTCACAGGCTTCCAAATTGGTTCTCACATGCACACCATAAACTTATTTGCTGATGACATCATCCTTCTTTTGACTAACCAGCTCACATCTCTAGCACAAGCCCACAATATCCTAACGACTTTTGGAGATGTTTCCAATTACAAGGTAAACTTCACAAAATCTTTAATTCCCAACATGGGAGTACCACCAAACACCCAATACATCTTACAGAAAAATCTTCCTTATACCTGAAGCACCAAAGTCATTACATACCTAGGAATTACACTGACTAACACAACCGCATCACTAGTTGCTGCTAATATCAAACCACTAACAACAAAACTAGAAACCCAACTAAAACATATTTCAAAGAAGGAACTATCCTGACTAGGAAAAACAGCGGCCTCTAAAATGGCGATTTTACCACAAATACTATACATATTCTGCACCCTGCCAATCCATATACCTCACCATTATATAAAAACACCATCAAACCTCATCTGGAAATTTATTTGGAACAGGAAAAAAGCCAATTGTTCCAGAAATAATCTAATTCCACATAAAAAGGTTGGGGGGGCTGGCCTGGTGGATGTAGATGACTACTTTTGGGCAGTTACATTAGACCACCTTAAATATTGGTTCTATGAAAACAACAAACCACTGTGGGAAGACATAGAAAAAACAAGAAAAAACAAGAACTCCAACAAATGACCTTACGGCATTCCTCTAGGGCAACACTTGGACTCCTAGTGATCTTCACTTGTATCATATTACATTTCCTAAAGGTACACCCAATACCTACTATAAAAGTACCTGCCACAGCATGGCACTTCTACTCAAATACCAAACCTCATATAAAAGGAATAACACTATTCTATAATCTCTCTCAGGATAAACAAGTATTTAAAAAAACCACAACAATTTAAAAATGGGAAACAGAAATGGGTACCACTTTCTCAGCCGCTCAATGGCAATATGCCTTCAGAGAAATCCATAAAGCTTCCCACTGTGTCAAACACTGGGAACTGATGATTAAAATAATAAACAGATGGCACTCTACCCCATTTAGACTCGCTAAATACTATCCAAATGAGTCACCATTATGCTGGTGGAACTGCAGCCAAACAGGGAATCTGCTACACACATTCTGGGACTGTCCGAGTATAAAAGTCTATGGAACCAAATTTTCTAATTAATTTCCTCCATCACAGGAATTATAACCACTACCCAGCACTTGCAATCCTTCACCTAGGAATAGAAATGTTTCCTCCTCTTTTCAGATCATTTATAACCCAAATCCTACTTGAAACTCGTATCCTAATACTTCGCAAATGGAAATATAATTCATTCATAAATATTTCTAAAGTAATAAAATCTGTCCAGCGTAACCATACCTTTGAACACCTCATTGCAATTAAATATATGCATTGCAAAACATTTGATAAAAATTGGTCAATTAGGATGGAGAAATATAATAACATATGATGCTCCCACAGGAATATTAATCTATATCAACAACATCCTTGACTGTTGATGATAAATATATAATAATGCATAATGTGTGTATTTAATCTTGTTTAATGTTATTGTACCATTTTATTGACTTGTTAACAACTGTAAACTCAATAAAAATGTATTGAAAAAGAAAAAAAGAAAAAATGAGGGATGGCAGATGAGTTATAAGTACTCTACACAAGTCCAATAATACTTAGTAATACTTCAGATGGAATATACAACTAGTGTGGGGTATTGTATACCCGGTAATGATATGGAATGTGCACATATATAGAGATGTAGTTCTCGCAGACCCAACATATGTGATCCAAATTGGGAACTAAACCAGACACAACAGGGTCACAACGGGTCTCAAAGTTACTGGATGGAACAAAGGCGTGGCCTGTAACTGAATTCTAAATAGCGTCTAAAAATCATTGATAAAACAATTAGGGTCAAACTCAATGTTTAATCCATGAGGTGTGAGTGTATCCATTATACATATTCATTTGGATTCTAATTGGCTGAGTGTCCTAATTTTGTGGCTTCCTCACCAGTGCTTTTATGTAACATTCGATCCCCCAAAGTTTTAAATGAGTGGGGTCTCTGTTGTGAACTCTGGTGAAATGTTTGGATACACTATGTTTATCGCATCATTTTGAATATTTTGAACATGCACTTTAACCACTTAAGGACTAGCCTCATTTTGGATTTTAGGTGTTTTTTTGCTACAAAATTACTTAGAACCCCCAAACATTATATATGGTTTTTCTTCTAACCTAGAGAATAAAATGGCGCAATACTTTTTTTTTTGCACCGTATTTGCGCAGTGGTCTTAAAAGCACAGTTTTTTTGGAAAAAAATCACTTTTTTGAATAAAAAAATAAGACAACAGTAAAGTTAGCCCAATTCTTTTTTATATTGTGAAATATAATGTTACGCCAAGTAAATTGATACCCAACATGTCACGCTTCAAAATTGCACCCACTCGTGGAATGGCGTCAAACTTTTACCCTCAAAAATCTCCATAGGCGATGTTTAAAAAATTCTACAGGTTGCATATTTTGCGGTACAGAGGAGTTCTAGGGCAAAAATTATTGCTCTCGCTCTATCGATCGCGTTGATACCTCACATGTGTGGTTTGACCACCGTTTTCATATGCGGGCCCTACTCGCGCATGCTGTCGGGACGGGGGTTTTTTTAAAAAAAAAAAAAGTTATTTTATTATTTATTTTACATTATTTTATTTATTTTTACACTGTTTAAAAAAAATAAACATTGTGTCACTTTTATTCCTATTACAAGGAATATAAACATCCCTTATAATAGAAAAAAGCATGACAGGACCTCTTAAATATGAGATCTGGGATCAAAAAGACCTCAGATTTCATATTTACACTAAAATGCAATAAAAAAAAGTCATTTAAAAAAATGACATTGAAAAAAATGTGCCTTTAAGAGGCGTGGACGGAAGTGACGTTTTGACGTCGCTTCCGCCCAGCAGTGTCATGGAGACGAGTGGGCGCCATCTTAGCCTCACTCGTCTCCAGGCACACCACAGAGAAGGACGCGATTGCCTTCGCTGCTACCGACGGCTCCAGTAAGCGGCGGAGGGCACCGGATCGCGGCAGGAGGGGGGTCCTCTCCTGCCACCGATAAAAGCAAATCTGCCGCAGGGACCACTTTTATCTGAAAGCCGGCCTCCGCACGAAAACGGGGATACCAGGGTTATGGCAGCTAGCTGCTGCCATAACAACGATATCCCAGTTCAAAGTTTGGACGTACATCGTCGTGCGGCGGTCGGTAAGTGGTTAACCACCTGACCACTGGGCACTTAAACCCCCTTCTTAACCAGACCAATTTTCAGCTTTCGACTCTCTCACATTTTGGAAGACAATGACTTAGTCATGCAACACTGTACCTATATGAATTTTTTGTCTTTTTTTTTCATAAAATAGAGCTTTTTTTTTAATCACCGCTGGTTTTTTTTATTTTTTGCGCTATAAAAGAAAAAAGACCGAAAATTCTGTAAAAAAAGGCATTTTTTTTTGTTTCTGTTATAAAATTTTGAAAAATAGTAATTTTTCTTCATAAATTTTGGCCAAAATGTATACTGTTACATATCTTTGGTAAAAATAACCCAAATCAGTGTATATTATTTGGTCTTTGTGAAAGTTATAGAGTCCACAAGCTATGGTGCCAATCTTTGAAAATTGATCACACCTGATGCACTAATGGCCTATCTCATATCTTGAGACACTAACAAGCCAGGAAAGTACAAATACACCCCAAATGACCCCTTTTTGGAAAGTAGACATTGCAAGGTGTTTAGTAAGAGGCATGGTGAGTTTTTTGAAGTTGTCATTTTTTCCCAAAATTCTTTGCAAAATCAAGATTTTTTTTCTTTTTTTTTTCACAAAATTGTTATATTAGCAGGTTATTTCTCACACCCTTATCTGAGCACACAACCTGGCAGGCCGCAGGAAAAGAGGGGGGACGAGAGAGCACATTGGGAGGGTGCTTTGGGGTAGCCCCACAATGCACCTTGTCCCCATGTTGATGGGGAGAAGGGCCTCATCCCCACAACCCTTGCCTGGTGGTTGTGGGGGTCTGCGGGTGGGGTGCTTATTGTAATCTGGAAGCCCCCTTCAACAAGGGGACCCCAGATCCCAGCCCCCCTGTATGAATTGGTAATGGGGTACAAATTTACCCCTGCCATTTCACAAAAAAAGTGTCACAAATGTTTTAAAAAAGACAATAGACAGTTTATAAGAGTCTTTATATAAGAGCTGTCACCTGAACAGAAGCATCACACAGCAGGAGACTCCCTTGAGGCTGATCAAACGGAGGATGAAGCGGAGAAGAAGAAGACCGGAGGAAGATGCCGGACGAGAAGACCGGAGGAAGAAGCGGAGGAAGATAGAGGAAGAAGCAGGGGAAGAACAAGATGGAGGAAGAAGAAGAACACTGAAGGAAGACCAGAAGAAGATGGAAGAAGAATCGGGGAAAGAAGTAGACATTAATAAAGGAATTGTCAAAAACTGTCTATTGTCTTTTTTTAACATTTGACACTTTTTTTGTGAAATGGTAGGGGTACTTTCGTACCCCATTACCAATTCACACAGGGGGGCCGGGATCTGGGGGTTCCCTTGTTAAAGGGGGCTTCCAGATTCCGATAAGCCCTCTGCCCACAGACTGCCACAACCACCGGGCAAGGGTTGTGGGGATGGGGCCAAGGTGCTTTGTGGGGGCTACCCAAAAGCACCCTCCCAATGTTGAGGGCATGTGGCCTGGTATGGTTCAGGGGGGGGAGCTCTCTCGTCCCCCCTCTTTTCCTGCAGCCTGCCAGGTTGCGTGCTCAGATAAGGGTCTGGTATGGATTTTGAGGGGACCCCCACGCTATTTAAAAAAAATGTTGGCGCGGGGTTCCCCTTAATATCCATACCAGACCTGAAGGGCCTGGTATGGAATTTGGGGGGACCCCTATGCATTTTTTTTTTAATTTTGGTTTGGGGTTCCCCTGTGGGGGAATCCCATGCCATTTTTATCAATGAACTTTTGTTCATGTGTATTGCCGTGACTGACAATTCATTATAGCCGCAAATAGTTTTAAACTTTTTTTTCCTTTAGAAATGTCATTTTGCTGTCAGACAGTTCTAAACACGGGAAACATGCGCCAATTTACAGGCATACTATAGACACCCCCCAGGTACGAAATTTAAAGGAATAGTACACTTTTATTGTTTCACTTTAAGCATTATTAAAATCACTGCTCCTGAAAAAACATCCGTTTTTAATTGATACATGTCCCCTGGGGCAGGACCCAGGTCCCCAAACACTTTTTAAGACAATACCATACATATAATCAAAAGCCACAAAATCTCTGCGCTTAGGACAAATGACACAGGAAAGAAGAAAGAAGAAGGAAGAGGACGGGGGGGGGATGTAAGATGCAAAGGGGGGTGGGGGGGTTTGTACCCCAATAGGAAGAGAAAAGGAAGAGGGAATGGGGTTAGTGAGGAGAGAAGTCAGAAAAGAGATAAGCTAAGGTGTGCTGCCTCCCCTGGTTAAGCCCTCAAAGGGGGCCAACGTGTATGGGAAAAGGTAAATGGGGGTATGGCGCTCCCTTGTGAGGGGTATATAAGTGATACGGTAAATAGTGATGCAATAATGCTAATAAGGATATTACAAAAACTCATGAATGGATGAAACCCTAAACCATTAATAAATCGTACAAACAAAATATAGGTGTCTTGCGAGCCACAGATGGACTAATGCCTCTAAGGAGTAAACTATTTAAGCTGCAAGCACTGAACCACGTTTCATTGCGTGTGGATAGATAAAAAATATATAATAAATGTGCCCGCGCTAGTATAGTGTCACATATAAAATATATAAAAAATATTTTCACATATAAAACACATGTAATGTGATAAATAAAACCATACAGGTAAAATATAATGCAAATAACTATAAATGATAAACCACCAAGTGCATATAAAGGTGCAGTCGTGGTAGTAACTAATAAAAGTGCAACGTGCTAAAAATATAAATATCAAAACACTTTCCAGTGACAAATGAGTGTATATCCCAATTAATAAATACAAATCACAAAAAAAGTGAATAAATAGTGTCCATAAAATGAATAAACATCATGCTTCTTCTGATGGGTGTATAAATCACAACACGTGAAAACTGTGCTCTCCCGTGACACCCCACATGTGCTTGCGCTCACCTTCAGTCCTGTGACACAGTAATTAAACGGTGTCAAAATAAGCATTGGGGCCACTCCTAGGCTCACTCAGGATACAATGATGCAAAGACACTCCTCCCAGGTGAAACTGCTAGGCTCACTCAGGTTACAATGGTGCAAAAACACTCCTCTCAGGTAAAACCAAGATCCACAATCATAGAAAAAACAAACAGAGGGACTCCATAGTGCAATATAGCCAGGACATTTATTAAAGAATAAGCCCTCCAAGAGGGTACTCACATTGGATGGGTGCTAGAGTGCACCAGACTGTACAGGTAAAATAATAAGCAGCTGATCGTATGGCATGTGCAATCCTCCTCCTCTGCTGACAGCTCCGTCCTACCCCTCCCCGATGCGTATTCGGCACAGGGGTTTCGTGCCTTCCTCTGGGGGATAACATTGGACATTGGCCGCCTTTGACAACGTCGATGACGAAATGCGTAAGGCCGAGCTACGCACTTATGTCATTTCCGGGTACGGAGCGAGAGAGCTTGGAACGCAGCTGGACCGCACGCTGCGGGATAGCATTTCCTGGCTTTCGGCTTCACCCATAGTGTAGTGTATTGTGGTTTTTACCTTTTCCCGATTGGGGAGTATATATTTTTAATAAAGATTTTAATCATACTACACTATGAGGAGGCATCTTTTCTTATGAGGATTCCCCTGGCGATTCCCTTCTTGGACGTGGTATGGAGAAGTGACCTGAAATTCCTGGGAGAAAGGATACCATAACTCAGCAACCACGGGATACGTACCAAGAGGACGGCATTGGGATTTCAAGGTGTCTGTCACCCCTGCAGGGGTATTGGGAGTCGGTGAGTGGGGAGCCAAAAGGGGAGCACAGAAGTCACGGATACTTTCCTCTGTGGGCACTACAGTCACCAAAGCTCTTGGAACTTTGTCCTGATATTTGCATTTTGGGAACGCATCACCTATGAATAGACTTTCTGCATTTTGAATTTTTTTTTTTTTTTTTTTTTATGATGATTTACAATATTTTTTTTTGTTTATATATTTTTTGTTGATTGGATTGCATTTGTCACTTACCTTTGAAACACGCTGGAATCACCACTTAAGTTGCTTAATTCATATTGGTGGCACCCAGTGGTCACTATTTGCCACTAATTTATATTTGTTATTACATGCAAATGCTATTTAGGGATGTTTTCATCACTATTTTTTGGTTTCACGATTTATTAATGGTTTAGGGTTTCATCCATTCATGAGTTTTTGTAATATCCTTATTAGCATTATTGCATCACTATTTACCGTATCACTTATATACCCCTCACAAGGGAGCGCCATACCCCCATTTACCTTTTCCAATACCATGCATATAAACCTTTAAAATTAGCACTTTTGATTTTTCATGTTCGTGTCCCATAGACTTTATGGTTCAATAAGATTTTATTGTTTTCAAAAAATGTTTAAAACATAGAAAACAGAGAAAAAGTGTAGACAATGCCAGTAGCCTGACATCAGGTCTCCTGGTATAAAAATACAATTTATACAAACGTTAGAATAGTGCAATCGAGTAGACGTGCAAAGGTCACTTTGGATAAAGCTTTATATTGTACCCATACATGTGTGTCTATTGACAAGTAGGAGTTATTTACCCTGGTCCTGGGTGCCCCATTGGTAACCTTCTGCACCCAAGGGCTCAGGGAATCTGGAGAGTTAAACTAGAACAAATAATTGTCAGAAGTAGTTTCTATAACAAGATGCCATAAAATTTAATGTGTAGGGGGTAAAAAAGAAAAACCCTATGGAGTAAGGGCAAACTTGTACGATGGATTGCATCGAAGGGAGCTCATAGGAGACAAGGAAAAAGAAGTTACAAATAAGAGAAAGACAGGGAAGAAAAAAAGTATAGGGTAGTTCATAGAAGGACAGGAGGGGGGGAGTGAGCGGGGAGACAGCGAACCTCAGCCTATAAATATGACCATAGCCCCAGGCCGTGGTCTTGCAGAAAGGCCATTTATAGCGCTTAGGTGGAATTCAACCCCGCAAGTCTCTGTTTGAGTTTGTCTGAAGTAGAGTAATGCCTCCAGACACTCCTGTTTGTCCAGGACGTTGGCCTGCATTTCTTCCATTAGCATAATATTGTTTACCTCACTAACCCATTCTATTAGAGACGGGGGCGTAGTGGTTTTCCAGTGCCTGGGTATGAGTTGCCTCCCCGCACTGATGAAAAACTTCAGTAGACCATTTTTTTTTGACTTGATGGTCCCAGGTAATATGGAGAGGAGGGTGATGGCAGGTGATGGCATTAGAGGTTTATCGTATATATATATCTGTATAGATCTGGAAGATTTGTGTCCAAAATGGGAGAAGCACATCACATTCCCACCAGATATGGATGTATGTACCTTTCATTGAGTTGCATCTCCAGCACATATCTGAACTAGACGGGAACATGACCCTGAGGGTTGTCGGGACCTGATACCACCTTGATAAGAGTTTATAATTTTTTTCCTGCGTATAGCTCGAAACAGAGGTCTTATTCGTGAAGAGAAAGGCTTTACTCCACTCTGCCTCAGTTATTTCTTTCACAACCTCCGCTGACCATTTTGTAGTATAGTTAGGTAGGGCTCCGTGGGTATGCTCTAGGATTAGTTTGTATATGAGTGATAAGGTGTGTCATGGAGTCTCAGGGTGTATGCATAGTTGTTCAAACCCAGTCAGGGGCCTATGAATTTGTTTAGAGTCGTGGATTTTTTTGCAATAAGAATTCAGGTGTCTACAAGTGAGCCAAGTCACTCTGGAAGTAACATCTGCTGGGGTAGATGTGAAAGTGCCTAGGGCGATGTCGACAAATTGCCGTGCCGTGGGCCATAAGTCTCTATTGTAGTTGTCTATAGAGTGGGTTGAGTGGCCTTCCGGAAAATTTGGGTTGTCAAATAAAGGGGTGAGGGGGCTAGGTTCAGATGATAGTGAATAATTATCTCTCCTACGGTACCAGATCGCCAGGGCGTCCCTAGTAAGGGGGGACAATGTTGAAAGTGATTTAAACGACTGATCATAGCCCCAGAGAAGCGCACGTAGGTCATGTGTAGGTAGATCTTGCTCCACAAACATGAAAGCTTTGGTCATGGGGCGGGGGAACCACTCAAGGATACGGGAAATAACCGCCGATGTATGATATAGGTCAAAGTCAGGTAATAGGAGAGCATAATAGTTTGTGTCTCAGCCTCGGGTGGCCACCCTTCCATACAAATTGAATAGCCATAGATCGAAGGGAACGGAAGAAGACCGAAGGGAGGGCGATGGGAAGGGCCTGGAATAAGTATAGTAGTTTGGGGAGTATATCCATTTTTAATGTGTTAATACATCCTACCCAGGACACAGCTAAGTCCAGCCGTCAGGTGTCTAAGTTTCTGGAGTAGAGGGCTAAAGTTCAGGGGATAGATATCCAAGGTTTGTTTCGGTATGGCCGTACCTAAATAAGAGATAGAGTTTGGTTGCCATTGAAATGAAAAGTTGGATTGGAGGGAAGAGAGTGTAGCTTGTGATAGAGAAAGGTTTAGGGCCTCCGTTTTAGAGATGTTTAAGTTATAATTACTAAAACGACCAAATCTGTCTATCTCTGCCAGTATAGAGAGTATGGTAATGTGAGGTTTGGTTACGTACAGGAGTAGATCGTCTGCATATAGGGAGAGTTTACAATGAGATGAGGGGGTCTGTATGCCCTGTATGTTAGGATTTGATCTGATGGCTTGGGCCAGATGTTCAATTACCAGGGCGAACAGGAGAGAGGAGAGGGGACAGCCCTGCCTGGTGCCATTAGTGATCGTAAATGTTTGTGATTGAGTACCATTTACTAGAACCGTGGCAGAGGGTGTGGAGTAGAGCGACATAATACGTGTCAACATTCTTGGACCTAGACCTAGCTGGGAAAGTGTGGATTGGAGAAAAGACCAGCTGACCCTATCAAAGGCCTTCTCTGCATCACAAGAGAGGAGGCAGGCTGGAATATGATGGCGTTGAGCATAGGTGATTAAATGTATGGTCTTGGTGGTGTTGTCTCTGGCCTCCTGACCAGGAACAAAACCTACCTGGTCTTTGTGTATTGTTTTCGGTAGCAAAGGAGGGAGACGGTTAGCGAGGATCTTAGCGTACAATTTTAAATCGATATGTAGAAGGGATATCGGTCTGTAATTGGGACAGGTGGACGGGTCTTTTCCGGATTTGGGAATGACTACTATTTGGGCTTGAAGTATGGAAGAGCAAAGGGCGACGTTCTCATCAATTGCATTAAAAGCGTTCGCTAACAATGGGGAGAGTTGTGGTGCAAAAAGTTTGTAAAAACGGGAAAAGAACCCATCTGGGCCTGGGCTCTTGCCGTTTTTGAGATTTTTTATGGCGGTTAGAAATTCTGTTTCAGACAGAGAGGCCTCCAGATCCTCCGTATCAGATAACAGGAGAGGTGGAAGTGCTGTCTCCTGAATATAGGAGGATAGATCTTGTGAGGTAAGTATAGTTGACGGGGTCTGAGGGGTGAGATTGTATAGGGTAGAGTAATACTGGCGGAATTCTTTGGCAATTGCCGAATTCTGCCTGATTTTACCTTTAGTGGGGGAGTTTATAAACGGGATAGGCCGTCTGGATTGGCGGGGCTGAAGGGTGTTTGCAAGGTGTCTGCCACATTTGTTAGTTTGGGAGTAATAAGTATATCGGCCTTTATCTCAGGCTATTAGAGATCTCTCAGCAAAGATAAGCAGGAGGTCTCTTCTTGCATTGGTGAGTTCTAGAAGAGTCACGTTAATGGGGTTTTTTTTTATGGGATTCTTCTAGGTTGGCAATGGTGGTGAGAAGACGTGTCGCAACGCGGGCACGCTTCGAACGGGAGCCGTGTTGAATAAGTTTGCCCCTAAGTACGCATTTGAGTGCTTCCCATTTCGTAAACGGGTTAGTGGTGTCTTGGGCATGGTCCGAAACAAAGTGTTTAATGGTCTGTGAAATGTCCTGAGAGCATACCGAGTCAGTTAATAGGTTATCGTTTAGTCTCCAAGAAGAGTTTCGATTACGTGTAGGAGTACGTCCTAAGCTCATGTGAATAGGGGCGTGATCTGACCAGAGAGTGAGACCAATGGAAACGGAAGGTGAAAAATCTAATAGAGATTGGGAAATAAAGAGGTAATCCAATCTGCCGTAAGAGGTGTGTGCGGGGGAATAAAAAGTGTAGTCCTTGGTACTGGGATTTAGCATCCTCCATACATCCACAAGGGATAAGTCAGATAGGAGTGTTCTCATTTTGGTCAGGGAGGTTGGGGAGATCGAGGACTTACCGGTCAAAGAGTCAAGACGAGGTATCAAGGTGGCATTAAGGTCCCCTCCCAGGATCATGTTGATTGTGCAGAATCTTTTCAAACGTGAGATCACAGAAGAGAGGAATTGTTGGTTCTGGTTAGGAGAGTATACGTTAAAGCGGGGGTCCACCTATCTATCGTGTTTTTTTTTTGGAGTTCATTCACAAACTTTTCTTCTCATGATTATCTACTCACATGTTCTGTGTAATAAGTCTGCCTGTGTCCGATTTTGTTGTAAAGAATAACTTATAAAATTCACTGAAGGCGGTTTCCATCTTCATTGTGGGCATTTGAAGCCCACAAGCATGTATTTCCTGGATGCAGTAAATGCTGTGCTCCCAGCATTCACCGAGATGTTGTGATGATGCTGTTGCACAATGCATGCTGGGAAGCCTGAGACTAGCTCCCAGGGGACTGTGGGAGGTCTGGGAGAGGCTAGAAACACGCCTACTCCCATGGGAGGAAAACCAGGAAGTGCTAGGAAGATTAGAAAAAAAAAGGTAATTACGGCGATTTAAATTTTTTTACACAGCATGTCAGCATCTAGGCAAGGAAGAGAATGCATAGATATAATGTTCAAAATTTGGGTGGAACCCCGCTTTAATAACAGTGTAAATTACATTCAGGTAAGACCATTTAAGAAAGATATACCTGCCTAACGGGTCAATATAAGTATCAAGGACAACTGGAGTAAAAGATGTGTGGAATGCTATAGAGACCCCTTTAGATTTTGCAGAGGGATTGGTACTATGAAACCAAACGGGATATTGTTTATGAAGGAATTGTGGGAGTCTATCTGATCTAAAATGGGTTTCCTGTAAGAGAAGGATTTGTGTTCGCAGTTTGTGAAAGTGATATAGTATTTGCTGTCTCTTCTCTGGGACGTTGAGACCTCTGCAGTTTAATGAGGAGACTTTTAAGGGGGTTTGTGCTGCCATGTGAAAACAAATTTATTTGGCATATGTGAATAGACAAAAGGGAGGTTCGCTGTCTCAAAGGGGTAGGTGGAGGGAAAGAAGGAGGGAGAGGAAGGACATCTAGTGGTGAAATAAAAGAAGGAAAGTAAGTGAAGTAATGAGAAAAGAAAAACAGAAGTGGAGAAGAGAGAACAAGGCCGGAACAGCCTCACTACTAGTGTTGTGAACAACATTGCAGCTAAAACCTCTAATGCCCAGTACACACGGTCGGATTTTCCGATGGAAAATGTTCGATCGGAGCGTGTTGTCGGAAATTCCGACCGTGTGTGGGCTCCATCGGACATTTTCCATCGGATTTTCCGACACACAAAGTTGGAGAGCAGGAGATAAAATTTTCCGACAACAAAATCCGTTGTCGTAAATTCCGATCGTGTGTACACAAATCCGACGGACAAAGTGCCACGCATGCTCAGAATAAATAAAGAGATGAAAGCTATTGGCCACTGCCCCGTTTATAGTCCTGATTTACGTGTTTTACGTCACCGCGTTCAGAACGATCGGATTTTCCGACAACTTTGTGTGACCGTGTGTATGCAAGACAAGTTTGAGCCAACGTCCGTCAGAAAAAATCCTAGGATTTTGTTGTCGGAATGTCCGAACAAAGTCCGACCGTGTGTACGGGGCATTAGGGTGCTGAAGAACCTAAGTGGGGGAACAGCGGTCAATGCAAAGGGGAGCCCGCACACGCCGGGCAAAAACTATGGTAAAAACTAAATCTGAAAACAATAAATATAACAACTCAGTGCTCTGCATTGCTGTGTAGGCAATGAATAGGTACATGTAATATCCTAGAATGGTATGTCCCACAGAGACACCCAAATGTATGAACAGCATGCAGAGCCATTTTCCCAGCAACAAGTCATAAACATGTATGTTAGGGGATGACGGGGAGGGGGGGGGGGGAAGGGATGAGACATGGTTAGGGAGAAATGATCAATAAGATGAACGGTGCCTGTGTAACTGGCAGTCGTTCATCAAAAGAATGAAGAGGATGAAGCAATAACATAAATCCTGTATTAAGGAAGTAAGAAAATGAGTTAGTAGTTTAATGTCTCAACAAAACTGCAACCGGGGACGTCACCACTGGCCAGAGACCTGTGGGGAAAAAATTGGCAAAATGTCAGAGGCAGGGGTTCATCCATCTGTAGCAGAGGAAAAGTCCGACTTGGACCGTTTATTCTTCTTCGTTCGCTTCTGCCATCCTGGTGCGGCTTTGAAGCCAGGGGTGGCTGCATGAAGTGGCCAATCTGGAATGGAGATCTGTGGTAGTTCAAAAGTTCCAAGGAACTTGGGGAGATCGCCTAGTGTGCGAAACGTCGCCGACTTTCCTTCGTGATATGCAAACAGGTTAAAGGGGAAACCCCAGCGGTATTTGATCTGTTTTGCTTGGAGGGCTCCGGTCAGGGGTTTTAGAGCCCGCCGCATGTCCAGAGTCAATTTGGAGATGTCAAGAAGAAGAGACACGGGGGTTCCGTTGAAGTATATGGCTGTTTGAGAACGTGCAGCCTGCATGATGGCATCTTTCACTGCATAGAAGTGCACTCTGCAGATCACATCTCTAAGGTGTTCTAGATTCGGGTTCTTGGGGCCAAGAGCTCTGTGAACTCAGTCAAGTTCCAGTGGGGCATCTTTATCTTTCTGGAGCAATTCGTTAAACATGCTAGTGACTGCCGGTGCTAGGTCTTTGGTTTCAATAGATTCAGGGAGACCGCGTATGCGTATGTTGTTACGTCTGGCTCTGTTTTCCTGGTCGTCCTGATGGTACATCAATTGCTGAATCTGGAGGGTGTGTTTGTGCAAAATAGTGTCATGCACTTGCAAGGTGGATGCAGTCTCCTCCATATTATGTTCCACTTCCTCAATTCTATTAGTGATATTCCTGCGCAGTTCAGTCATCTCTTGTTTATATGAGCACTCTAAACGTTGCACACAGGCCTCAAAATCGTGTCTGGTAGGGAGTGCTTTAATGTATGCTTCCATGTCCCATCCACTGTGGATCTGTGAGATTCAGGGGAATGGCATGCAGAGCGGACCGATCCTGTTTCTGAATCAGGGGGAGACCGGGGTCTTTGTCTGGTCTTCATATGCGGTGTGGAGCGTTGAGCAACAGTTCCCTGTGAGGCAGCATGTGTGCCTGGGGTCCGGGTGGGCGCCATCTTGGGGGGCCAGAGCGATTGTGGCTCAAATGAGTAAAAAAACGGTCTATGTCCCCTTCTGGATGTGGTTTGGGGGGTTCAGTGCCTGTCTCCCCCACCCCTTCTCCCCATAACAGACCTGGATTGCAGTGCTGGGAAGCGCTGAGAGCTTCAAATGGTCCAGCGTGTGCGGGAGCTCTGGGAGAGAGCGTCTTACTCCTCCATGCGCCAAGCCACACCCCCCGTGTCCCATAGACTTTAATGGTGTTTGCATGTTCTAAAAAATTTTTTGCCTGTTCGCATGTTCTGGTGTGAACCGAACGGGGGGTGTTCAGCCCATCCCTACCTATTACACTTTTGTGAGGCACTGTAGTGGCATGGATGTTGCATAGAAGTGCATGAATGGGGATGAATGAACCATGGATGTGGATGGCTGAGTATGGATGGGATGACTGAGCATGAATGAGTATGGCTGGGTACGGCTGAGTACGGCTGGGTATGGAGGGGATGGCTGGGTATGGCTGAGTATGGCTGGGTATGGCTGAGTACGGCTGAGTATGGCTGAGTATGGCTGGGAACGGCTGGGTACGGCTGAGTACGGCTGAGTATGGCTGGGTACGGCTGAGTACAGCTGGGTACGGTTGAGTATGGCTGGGTATGGCTGAGTACGGCTGAGTATGGCTGGGTATGGATGGAATGGCTGGGTACAGCCGAGTATGGCTGGGTACAGCTGAGTATGGCTGGGTACGGCTGGGTATGGCTGAGTACGGCTGGGTATGGTTGAGTACAGCTGAGTACGGCTGAGTGTGGCTGGGTATGGCTGAGTATTGCTGTGTATTGGTGAGTATGGCTGAGTACGGGTGCATACGGCTGGGTATGGCTGAGTATTGCTGGGTATGGCTGAGTACGGCTGAGTATGGCTGAGTATTGCTGTGTATGGCTGCGTATTGCTGGGTATGGCTGGGTATGGCTGAGTATTGCTGGGTATGGCTGAGTATGGCTGAGTATGGATGGGATGGTTGAGCATGGATGGATGGATGAGTATAGCTGAGTATGGATGGATGGCTGAGCATAGACGAGTAGTGCTGATTAGGGATGGATGGCTGAGCATGGATAAATGAGTATTGCTGAGTAGAGATAGATGGATGAGTATTGCTGAGGATGGATGAGCATTGCTGAGCATGGATGAGTATTGCTGAGTATGGATGGATGAGTATTGCTGAGGATGAATGGATGAGCATGGTTGGATGGATGAGTATTGCTGAGAATGGATGGATGGCTCAGAATGGATGGATGAGTATTGCTGAATATGGATGGATGGATGAGCATGGATGGATTGCTGGATGAGTATGACAACATGGATGGCTGAGCATGGATGGATGGCTGGATGAGGCTGCAATGGGCACAGATCAGCACTGTGGATCCAGATCCAGCCCACAGCACTGCTGCACCCGATCTCTTCCCTCTGCGCTCACACTGTACCGATCGGTACAGAGAGGAATATGACGCCAGTTTGTTTACAAGTGATCGCTCCGTCATTTGACGGAGCGATCACGTGGTAAACGGCCACTGTCAATGGCCATTTACTGTCATCCGTGATGCGGTCACGGATATTCCCAGGTGCGCGTCCCAGGGGGCACGTGGGAGCAGGATTTTGGGAGGACGTCAATGTATGCCCTCCCAGAGTTATCGAGCCATGCTGCAGCCGTCATTCGGCTATGGTGCGGTTGTTGGTTTGAATGGAGGAGAAGATTTGGATGCCGCACACTGGATGTAGTCAAAAAACTTCACTTTATTGAAAAAATGGGATCATCAAAACAACAAGACTGTCATGCAGAAAGTACAGGTAACCTGACGCGTTTCGCACTCAGGACTGAGTGCTTACTCATAGCTCAGCTATGAGTAAGCACTCAGTCCTGAGTGCGAAACGCGTCAGGTTACCTGTACTTTCTGCATGACAGTCTTGTTGTTTTGATGATCCCATTTTTTCAATAAAGTGAAGTTTTTTGACTACATCCAGTGTGCGGCATCCAAATCTTCTCCTCCATTCAAGCCTGCTTTGCCTAGCATTCAGCCAGCACCTGGAGCTCTTCTGCTCTGAAACTTCTACTTACACCTGGGTCAGTGTCAGCCTGAGCGGTGAAAACACTTTCTTTGCTTGTCTGCATCTAAGGATATGGTGCGGTTGTTAACTGGTTAATTCTAAATTTCAGAGGTCTCTTTATGTGTCTTATATATTGTAGCCCACAACTACATTCTAGGGCATACACCACACTTCTGTGATGCATCCTATATAGTCTTTTATGTTGTGTGTTTTTTCTAACAGTACAGCACCAACACCACACTATACTTACACCTATTGGCCATGGATTAGCTAATCGGTGCCTGCGGCAGTTAGCAATCCCTGTATTGTTTTATCTGATAGCGCTGGAGCACAAATTACACTTCATCATATTATACTGACAAGTAGGGATGAGCTTCGCGTTCGAGTCGAACCCATGTTCGACCCGAACATCGTCTGTTCGCCCGTTCGCCGAATTGCGAACGATATGGGCCGTTCGCGCCAAATTCGTGTGGCGCATCATGGCCCATAATTCACTGCGGCATCGCAGTGCATTGCTGGCTGATGATTGGCCAATCACAGCGCCGTCTGAACAGAGAGCCGTAATTGGCCAAAGCCAAGGAGGCTTCGGCCAATTATGGCTCAGGGGATTTAGCACACGCCTCACACTATATAAGGCCGCCTACACGGCGGCCCTGTGTAGTGTGTGTTCCGGCGTTCATAGATAGAGAGAGAGAGAGACAGACAGTGTCATTTGATTTGAGTTAGATAGATTAGGCAGAACAGTCAGTCAGTTAGCTGCACTTACAATGTATTGTGTATATATATGCATCCCAGGTGTTGCATATATATATATATATATATATATACACTGTATTCAGTTTAGCTAGATCCGTTCCTGTTATCTTCTTACTGACAGGCAGGCTTGTCTTGTTACAGTATTTACAGCTACCTGAAGAAAATTGCTGGTGTTCTTTTGATCCTATTAGTACCACAGTCAGGCAGCTAGACTATTTATAGTTAGTGCAGTGCGTCCTGCTCACAGTGTTCAGCTAAAACTACAAGTTAGTGTGGTGCGTCCACCTCACAGTGTTCAGCTAAACCTACAAGTTAGTGCGGTGCGTCCTGCTCACAGTGTTCATCTAGATCCGTTCTTGTTATCTTCTTACTGACAGGCAGGCTTGTCTTGTTACAGTATTTACAGCTACCTGAAGAAAATTGCTGGTGTTCTTTTGATCCAATAGTACCACAGTCAGGCAGCTAGACTATTTACAGTTAGTGCAGTGCGTCCTGCTCACAGTGTTCAGCTAAAACTACAAGTTAGTGCGGTGCGTCCACCTCACAGTGTTCAGCTAAAACTACAAGTTAGTGCAGTGAGACCTCTGCACAGTGTTCATCTAAAGCTACAAGTTAGTGCAGTGCGTCCTGCTCACAGTGTTCAGCTAGATCCATTCCTGTTATCTGCTTACTGACAGGCAGGCTTGTCTTGTTACAGCTACCTGAAGAAAATTGCTGGTGTGCTTTTGATCCTATTAGTACCACAGTCAGGCAGCTAGACTATTTACAGTTAGTGCAGTGTGTCCTGCTCACAGTGTTCAGCTAAAACTACAAGTTAGTGGGGTGCGTCCTGCTCACAGTGTTCAGCTAAACCTACAAGTTAGTGGGGTGCGTCCTGCTCACAGTGTTCAGCTAAACCTACAAGTTAGTGTGGTGCATCCACCTCACAGTGTTCAGCTAAACCCACAAGTTAGTGCGGTGCATCCTGCTCACAGTGTTCAGCTAAAACTACAAGTTAGTGCGGTGCGTCCACCTCACAGTGTTCAGCTAAACCTAGAAGTTAGTGCGGTGCGTCCTCCTCACAGTGTTCAGCTAAAACTACAAGTTAGCATAGTGAGACCTCTGCACAGTGTTCATCTAAAGCTACAAGTTAGTGCAGTGTGTCCTGCTCACAGTGTTCAGCTAGATCCGTTCCTGTTATCTTCTTACTGACAGGCAGGCTTGTCTTGTTACAGTATTTACAGCTACCTGAAGAAAATTGCTGGTGTTCTTTTGATCCTATTAGTACCACAGTCAGGCAGCTAGACTATTTACAGTTGGTGCAGTGCATCCTGCTCACAGTGTTCAGCTAAAACTACAAGTTAGTGTGGTGCGTCCACCTCACAATGTTCAGCTAAACCTACAAGTTAGTGTGGTGCGTCCTGCTCACGGTGTTCAGCTAGATCCGTTCCTGTTATCTTCTTACTGACAGGCAGGCTTGTCTTGTTACAGTATTTACAGCTACCTGAAGAAAATTGCTGGTGTTCTTTTGATCCTATTAGTACCACAGTCAGGCAGCTAGACTATTTACAGTTAGTGCAGTGCGTCCTGCTCACAGTGTTCAGCTAAAACTACAAGTTGAAGCTTAAAACAGCATGCATCAAGGATAGGCACAAACGGCTGCAGCAATCAGCGTACGGATGTCAGCCTGCCTGACATGTTTCATCATAACAGATGTCTTCAGAAATGTCTTGCCTCTGAAGACATCTGTTATGATGAAACATGTCAGGCAGGCTGACATCCGTACGCTGATTGCTGCAGCCGTTTGTGCCTATCCTTGATGCATGCTGTTTTAAGCTTCAACTGTAAGTTACTACAATAAACGTTTTTTATCTATCATTACGGGCTTCACTATGGGTCCTTCATTTTCTTTTCTCGGATATATGATGACTACATGCCTGAATGCCTAATTCTGAAGTGACCATTGGGAGAAGTTTATATGTGAAGGAAATCCCACAGATGTTGTGGTCTGACGAGGGGTTCCAGTGGGCTGGATTTGCTGGATGCTTTTGAGTATTTATCATCTATGCCTAATCCTTAATACCTTCTGGTAAGCAGACTACATTACCACGTGGTGACGAGTGACTCTTTCTACATCTGCACAATATATTTGGTGATTGGATTCCTCCCACTCTTCAATTTCATTTTTGAACTTTTCAGCGCCGCAATAATTTATATGCATGTGACTTTTTGTTTGTTATCTACGAACTTTGCTGGCCGCTTGCTTTTTTCAGTTCAGCGCAAATTTTTACTTGTTTTTTGCCAAAACTACAAGTTAGTGGGGTACGTCCACCTCACAGTGTTCAGCTAAACCTAGAAGGTAGTGCGGTGCTTCCTGCTCACAGTGTTCAGCTAAAACTACAAGTTATGCCCCGTACACACGGTCGGATTTTTAGATGGAAAATGTCAGATCGGAGCGTGTTGTCGGAAATTCCGACGGTGTGTGGGCTCCATCGGACATTTTCCATCGGATTTTCCGACACACAAAGTTGGAGATCAGGAGATAAAATTTTCCGACAACAAAATCCGTTGTCGTAAATTCCGATCGTGTGTACACAAATTCGACGGACAAAGTGCCACGCATGCTCAGAATAAATAAAGAGATGAAAGCTATTGGCCACTGCCCCGTTTATAGTCCCGCCGTACGTGTTTTACGTCACCGCGTTCAGAACGATCGGATTTTCCGACAACTTTGTGTGACCGTGTGTATGCAAGACAAGTTTGATCCAACATCCGTCGGAAAAAATCCTAGGATTTTGTTGTCGGAATGTCCGAACAAAGTCCGACCGTGTGTACGGGGCATTAGTGCGGTGCGTCCACCTCACAGTGTTAAGCTAAACCTAGAAGTTAGTGCGGTGCGTCCTGCGCACAGTTTTCAGCTACAACTACAAGTTAGTGCTGTGCATCCTGCTCACAGTGTTCAGCTAAACCTACAAGTTAGTGTAGTGAGACCTCTGCACAGTGTTCATCTAAAGCTACAAGTTAGTGCAGTGCGTCCTGCTCACAGTATTCAGCTAAATCCGTTCCTGTTATCTTCTTACTGACAGGCAGGCTTGTCTTGTTACAGTATTTACAGCTACCTGAAGAAAATTGCTGGTGTTCTTTTGATCCTATTAGTACCACAGTCAGGCAGCTAGACTATTTACAGTTAGTGCAGTGCGTCCTGCTCACAGTGTTCAGCTAAAACTACAAGTTAGTGGGGTGCGTCCTGCTCGCAGTGTTCAGCTAAACCTACAAGTTAGTGCGGTGCGTCCTGCTCACAGTGTTCAGCTAAAACTATAAGTTAGTGCGGTGCGTCCACCTCACAGTGTTCAGCTAAACCTAGAAGTTAGTGCGGTGCGTCCTCCTCACAGTGTTCAGCTAAAACTACAAGTTAGCATAGTGAGACCTCTGCACAGTGTTCATCTAAAGCTACAAGTTAGTGCAGTGTGTCCTGCTCACAGTGTTCAGCTAGATCCGTTCCTGTTATCTTCTTACTGACAGGCAGGCTTGTCTTGTTACAGTATTTACAGCTACCTGAAGAAAATTGCTGGTGTTCTTTTGATCCTATTAGTACCACAGTCAGGCAGCTAGACTATTTACAGTTGGTGCAGTGCATCCTGCTCACAGTGTTCAGCTAAAACTACAAGTTAGTGTGGTGCGTCCACCTCACAATGTTCAGCTAAACCTACAAGTTAGTGTGGTGCGTCCTGCTCACGGTGTTCAGCTAGATCCGTTCCTGTTATCTTCTTACTGACAGGCAGGCTTGTCTTGTTACAGTATTTACAGCTACCTGAAGAAAATTGCTGGTGTTCTTTTGATCCTATTAGTACCACAGTCAGGCAGCTAGACTATTTACAGTTAGTGCAGTGCGTCCTGCTCACAGTGTTCAGCTAAAACTACAAGTTGAAGCTTAAAACAGCATGCATCAAGGATAGGCACAAACGGCTGCAGCAATCAGCGTACGGATGTCAGCCTGCCTGACATGTTTCATCATAACAGATGTCTTCAGAAATGTCTTGCCTCTGAAGACATCTGTTATGATGAAACATGTCAGGCAGGCTGACATCCGTACGCTGATTGCTGCAGCCGTTTGTGCCTATCCTTGATGCATGCTGTTTTAAGCTTCAACTGTAAGTTACTACAATAAACGTTTTTTATCTATCATTACGGGCTTCACTATGGGTCCTTCATTTTCTTTTCTCGGATATATGATGACTACATGCCTGAATGCCTAATTCTGAAGTGACCATTGGGAGAAGTTTATATGTGAAGGAAATCCCACAGATGTTGTGGTCTGACGAGGGGTTCCAGTGGGCTGGATTTGCTGGATGCTTTTGAGTATTTATCATCTATGCCTAATCCTTAATACCTTCTGGTAAGCAGACTACATTACCACGTGGTGACGAGTGACTCTTTCTACATCTGCACAATATATTTGGTGATTGGATTCCTCCCACTCTTCAATTTCATTTTTGAACTTTTCAGCGCCGCAATAATTTATATGCATGTGACTTTTTGTTTGTTATCTACGAACTTTGCTGGCCGCTTGCTTTTTTCAGTTCAGCGCAAATTTTTACTTGTTTTTTGCCAAAACTACAAGTTAGTGGGGTACGTCCACCTCACAGTGTTCAGCTAAACCTAGAAGGTAGTGCGGTGCTTCCTGCTCACAGTGTTCAGCTAAAACTACAAGTTATGCCCCGTACACACGGTCGGATTTTTAGATGGAAAATGTCAGATCGGAGCGTGTTGTCGGAAATTCCGACGGTGTGTGGGCTCCATCGGACATTTTCCATCGGATTTTCCGACACACAAAGTTGGAGATCAGGAGATAAAATTTTCCGACAACAAAATCCGTTGTCGTAAATTCCGATCGTGTGTACACAAATTCGACGGACAAAGTGCCACGCATGCTCAGAATAAATAAAGAGATGAAAGCTATTGGCCACTGCCCCGTTTATAGTCCCGCCGTACGTGTTTTACGTCACCGCGTTCAGAACGATCGGATTTTCCGACAACTTTGTGTGACCGTGTGTATGCAAGACAAGTTTGATCCAACATCCGTCGGAAAAAATCCTAGGATTTTGTTGTCGGAATGTCCGAACAAAGTCCGACCGTGTGTACGGGGCATTAGTGCGGTGCGTCCACCTCACAGTGTTAAGCTAAACCTAGAAGTTAGTGCGGTGCGTCCTGCGCACAGTTTTCAGCTACAACTACAAGTTAGTGCTGTGCATCCTGCTCACAGTGTTCAGCTAAACCTACAAGTTAGTGTAGTGAGACCTCTGCACAGTGTTCATCTAAAGCTACAAGTTAGTGCAGTGCGTCCTGCTCACAGTATTCAGCTAAATCCGTTCCTGTTATCTTCTTACTGACAGGCAGGCTTGTCTTGTTACAGTATTTACAGCTACCTGAAGAAAATTGCTGGTGTTCTTTTGATCCTATTAGTACCACAGTCAGGCAGCTAGACTATTTACAGTTAGTGCAGTGCGTCCTGCTCACAGTGTTCAGCTAAAACTACAAGTTAGTGGGGTGCGTCCTGCTCGCAGTGTTCAGCTAAACCTACAAGTTAGTGCGGTGCGTCCTGCTCACAGTGTTCAGCTAAAACTATAAGTTAGTGTGGTGCGTCCACCTCACAGTGTTCAGCTAAAACTACAAGTTAGTGCGGTGCGTCTACCTCACAGTGTTCAGCTAAACCTACAAGTTAGTGTGGTGTGTCCTGCTCACAGTGTACAGCTAAAACTACAAGTTAGTGCTGTGCGTCCTGCTCACAGTGTTCAGCTAAAACTACAAGTTAGTGTGATGCATCCTCCTCACAGTGTCCAGCTAAACCTACAAGTTATTTTTTTGCGAGCTCTGCACAGTGTTCAGCTAAAGCTACCTGTAGAAGGTTGGTGGTGTTTTCCTGATCCTATCACTACCGCAGGCAGCTAAAAAAGCTACAAGTTAGTTTTTTGTGAGCTCTGCACAGTGTTCAGCTAAAGCTACCTGTAGAAGGTTGGTGGTGTTCTCATACTACAGGCAGGCAGTTGATTTTGCTAGCTGCAGTATCAGTATATATATATATATATATATATATATATATATATATATATATATATATATATCCCAGCTTAGTGCAGCTACAGGCCATTAGTATGTCTGGAAGGCCAAGAAGGAAAGGCAGACAGTCACAAGCCAATAAGAGAGGGCAAGCAGGTTCTGTGTCTAGTGCTGGTCGTGGAGACGGTGCATCCTCATCATCACGTGGCCGTGGGACACGCTTGGCCTTTTTTTCGGCAGCTGGCCGTGTTGAGCCACAACATGCGGAAGACTTGGTCGAGTGGATGACCAAGCCGTCCTCATCCTCCTCATCCTCTCTCACCCATGCCCAGGGTACTTTGTCTGGCAAAGCAGCGGCCTCTTCCCTTGGCTCAATGTCATCAGTGACTCCTTCCCTAGCCCCACCATGTCCTCCTGAGGAGTCCCTCGAACTGTTTGACCACAGTGTTGGGTACATGCTCCAGGAGGATGCCCAGCGTTTGATGGCTCTGATGATGATACTGAGCTCGATGAAGGCAGTAATGTGAGCACGGACAGAGGGGGTGCCCAAGAAGGACAGCAATCTGGCAGTCATGCTCCCCCTGCTACAGCATACTGCCAGGTTTGCTCCAGTGATGAGGAGGGAGGGGATGATGAGGTCACTGACTCAACGTGGGTGCCTGATAGGAGAGAGGAGGAGGAGGAGGCGGCACATCACCAACAAGGCAGGATGCCCTCCAGGGGCCAGCCCAAGGGCAGCACCTTGACTGCATCACACCCCAAAGATCCACATGTGCAGGGCGCTGCAGTCTCTGCACGTTATTCAAAAAGTTCTTTGGTGTGGGCCTTTTTTGAGATGAGTGCATCAGATCGCACCGCTGCTATTTGCAACATATGTCTCAAGCGTATTTCGCGTGGCTAAAACATCTCCCGCTTGGGTACCACATGCTTGACCAGACATATGTTGACCTGCCATGCAGTTCGTTGGCAAGCGTATCTAAAAGACCCACACCAAAGAACAAAAAGGACCTCTCCTTGCTCCTCCTCAGCTGAGATCTCCAACCCCACTATACCTTCAGTCCTCTCTGAGACCTGCACTGAGAGGAATGAAGGTGTAGAATTAGGTGTGTCACAGCCAAGTACTTGTGGGCAATCTGCTTTTGGTACACCGACATCAGATTGTACCAGGCAAATTTCCCTGCCCCAGCTGCTGCACCGCCGAAAGAAGTTTGCTCCCAGCCATCCACATGCCCAGCGGTTGAACGCTATCTTGGAAAAATTGCTAGCACTTCAACTGCTGCCTTTTCAGTTGGTAGACTCTGCCCCCTTCCGTGAGTTTGTGGAATGTGTGGTTCCTCAGTGGCAGGTACCCAAATGCCACTTTTTCTCACGGAAGGCGATTCCGGCTCTCTACCGGCATGTGGAAGGCAATGTCCATGCCTTACTGGACAGGGCGGTCAGCGGTAAGGTGCATATTACCGCTGACTCATGGTCCAGCAGGCATGGACAGGGACCTTACCTAAGTTTCACGGCGCATTGGGTGACTCTGCTGGCAGCTGGGAAGGATGCAGGACAAGGTGCAGTAGTGTTGGAGGTTGTTCCGCCACCACGCCTCCAAAATGCTAATGATTGTGACACACCTCTCTCCTCCACCCCCTCCTCTTCTTCTTGCTCCATGGCCTCTTCCTGTGCTTTGTCCTCGGAACCAGCGGTGCTCCGTAGCCGTTCAAGGGGCTACGCAAATACGCAGGCCAAAAGATGCCATGCGGTGCTTGAGCTGGTGTGCTTGGGGGACAGGAGCCACACTGGGGCAGAGGTTCTGTCAGCTCTGCAGGGGCAGGTTCAGAGGTGGTTGACGCCATGCCAACTTAAGGCAGGAATGGTGGTTTGTGACAATGGCACCAACCTCCTCTCTGCCCTCCGACAGGGACAAATGACCCATGTGCCCTATTTGGCTCACATCCTTAACTTGGTGGTGCAGCGGTTCTTGGGCAGGAACCCGGGCTTACAGGATGTCCTGAGGCAGGCCAGGAAAGTCTGTGTGCATTTCTGCCGGTCATATAATGCCAGTGCTTGGCTGACGGACCTCCAAAAGGAATTTAACCTGCCCAAGAACCGCCTAATCTGTGACATGCTCACCAGGTGGAGCTCAACGTTGGCCATGCTGCAGTGGCTGCACACGCAGCAGAGGGCCATCAATGAGTACCTGTGCAACTATTACACCAGGACAGGGTCAGGGGAGCTTGTTTTTTTTCCCCACGCCAGTGGGCCATGATCAGGGATGCATGCACTGTCCTGTCACCATTTGAGGAGGCCACGAGGATGGTGAGCAGTGACAGTGCATGCATCAGTGACACTGTCCCCCTTGTCCACCTGTTGGAGCACACGCTGCGTGGAATAATGGACAGGGCACTTGAGGCAGAACAGAGGCAGGAAGAGGAGGACTTCCTTAGCTCTCAAGGCCCCCTTTATCCAGACAGTGTTCCTGTGTGCCTGCCAATCACACAGGAAGAGGAGGAGGAGGAGGAAGATTGTGTCAGTATGGAGGTGGAGCCTGGCACTCAGCATCAGCAGCAGTCTTTAAGGGATCAGTCCCAAGAAACACATGGACTTGTACATAGCTGGGAGGAGGTGGCTGCGGTCCTTAGTGACCCAGAGGACTCCGGACCGAATGCCTCAGCAAACCTACGCTGCATGGCCTCCCTGATCCTGCAATGCCTGCGTAAGGATCCTCGTATTCGTGGTATCAAGGAGAAGGACCAATACTGGCTGGCAACCCTCCTTGATCCACGTTACAAGGGTAAGGTTGCGGACCTTATCTTGCCATCGCAGAGGGAGCAGAGGATGAAACATCTTCGGGAGGCCTTGCAGAAAGGTCTGTGCAACGCGTTCCCAGAGACTGGGAGGTTACAAACTCCTGTTTCTGGACAACGTGTTGCTGAGGCTTCGGTCAGTCAAAGAAGGAGCGGTGGAGAAGGTGGTCGTCTGACCGATGCGTTCAGACAATTTTTTGGTCCGCAGCCCCAAGGTATGATTGGTTCCAGCAACCATCGCCAGCGTCTGTTTTACATGGTGCAGGAATACCTAGGGGCAAGATCTGACTTAGACACCTTTCCCACCGAAAATCCTCTGGGTTACTGGGTCTTGAGGATGAATCACTGGCCAGAGCTTGCACAGTATGCAATTGAGCTACTGGCCTGTCCTGCATCCAGCGTTCTTTCGGAACGCACATTCAGTGCTGCTGGAGGCTTTGTAGCCGATCACAGGGTGCGTCTGTCCACCGACTCGGTCGATTGACTGACCTTCATAAAAATGAATCAGTCTTGGATCACCACCAGCTACCAAGCACCTGATGCTGATGTAACCGAATAATTTTTTTTGAAATCTCAGATCCCTTCAAAGACTGCCTATGCTGATGCTGAGTGACCATCCCTGAGTAATTATCCTCTTCCTCCTCAATCATCATGCTGATAGCTTGTAAGAACATTTTTGGTTCTGGGCGCCACCACCAGTGCCTAAGGCCCAATTTTTCAGCCCCTGTTTAACAGGGGCGTATAATTACAATTTTTGATGCAATACTTTGCAGCAGGGCTCGTTTCTGCGTTACAACTAGAGTATCTGTGAGGGGTTGCAGTATTGTGGCACCAGCACCAGTGCCTAAGGCGCAATTTTTTAGCCCCTGTTTAACAGGGGCATGTAATTACAATTTTTTATGCAATACTTTGCAGCAGGGCTCATTTCTGCGTTCCAACTAGAGTATCTGTGAGGGGTTGCAGTGTTGTGGCACCAGCACCAGTGCCTAAGGCCCAATTTTTCAGCCCCTGTTTAACAGGGGCGTGTTATTACAATTTTTGATGCAATACTTTGCAGCAGGGCTCATTTCTGCGTTCCAACTAGAGTATCTGTGAGGGGTTGCAGTGTTGTGGCACCAGCACCAGTGCCTAAGGCCTAATTTTTCAGCCCCTGTTCAACAGGGGCATGTAATTACAATTCTTTATCTAATATTTCACAGCAGGGCCCATTTCTGCACCCACCAAGAGCGAGTGAGGACTTACAGTGTTGTGGCACCACCACCACCAAAGGCCCAATTTTTCTGCCCTTGTTCAACAGGGGCATGTAATTACAATTCTTGATCTAATATTTCACAGCAGGGCCCATTTCTGCACCCACCAAGAGCGAGTGAGGACTTACAGTGTTGTGGCACCACCACCACCAAAGGCCCAATTTTTCTGCCCTTGTTCAACAGGCGCATGTAATTACAATTCTTGATCTAATATTTCACAGCAGGGCCCATTTTTGCACCCACCAAGAGCGAGTGATGACTTACAGTGTTGTGGCACCACCACCACCAAAGGCCCAATTTTTCTGCCCTTGTTCAACAGGGGCATGTAATTACAATTCTTGATCTAATATTTCACAGCAGGGCCCTGTGAGGGCTTACAGTGTTGTGGCCACAACAACACCTAAGGCCCAAATTTCTGCTGAGTATATAGGGCAGGCCCCTACTTTCAAACATATAACTTACAAGCGACTCCTACTTGCAAACGGAAGGAGACAACAGGAAGTGAGATGAAATCTACCCCTAGGAAGGGAAATTCTCTCCTGTAAGAGTTAATATGGGAAAAACATTTCTCCTTTCCACTGATGCTTTCCAATCCTTGTTCCACAAAAAAACCCAAATTTTCAAAAAACATTTGTCATTGGGACAAAAAGTGAGGTGAAATCTTCTGAAGAGGAGGAAAGACAGCAAAACAAATGTCACAGGGGTAATAACCCTTCCCTATGTTTTCCAAAAAGCTTAAAAAAGATTTTTTGGCTGGAGCTAAACACGTTAAAAATTTACCCGTTAAAAATTACAAACAGATTCTACTTAACAACAAACCTACAGTCCCTGTCTTGTTTGCACCGCCTGTATACTGCTGTACAGAGTATATACACCTTTCCTTATTTTAATTTGGGTGCGGGGTTCCCCTTAATATCCATACAAGATCCAAAGGGCCTGGTAATGGTCTGGGGGGTATCCATGCCGTTTTTCTCACTGATTTTCATCCATATTGCCAGGACCCGACATTACATTAAACCCGCAAGCAGTTTTAAATTAGATTTTTTCCTTTAAAAATGACATTCTGTGCAAGGACTGTTCTAAACACGGGAAACACGCGCCACTTTACAGGCATACTATAGACACACCCCAGGTACGATATTTAAAGGAATATTTCACTTTTTTTTTTACTTTAAGCATCATTAAAATCACTGCTCCCGAAAAAATGGCCGTTTTTAAAAGTTTTTTTTGCATCGATACAAGTCCCCTGGGGTAGGACCCGGGTCCCCAAACCCTTTTTAGGACAATACCATGCAAATTAGCCTTTAAAATGAGCACTTTTGATTTCGAACGTTCGAGTCCCATAGACGTCAATGGGGTTCTAACGTTCGTGTGAATTTTCGGTCCGTTCGCAGGTTCTGGTGCGAACCGAACCGGGGGGTGTTCGGCTCATCCCTACTGACAAGCTGTTTAAAAAATGTTTCCTTGTTGCACTGGTGTGAGCACACAATGTGGCTGCTCCTGCTGTAATTAGACAGTGGAGAACATAGGCATGAGGCACAGAGCTGATCAGAATGTGCCTTGTGTTTATTGTGATGGCCAATTACAGTGATCACAAATGTAAGCCATAGTGCTGCCTATATTGGAGAGCCCACACCTTCCTCAAAGTGCCTGTGATCATGCTGTGATTGGACTGTATTGATTAAAGTCTAGCAAAAGCTACAAAGCTAATGAAAGTGACACATTACAGTAGTTACAAATGTAAACAATGGCTTGGATTAGCAGCTAGGTCTGCCTTTCCTCTCGCACACACAGACAGCCTTTGTTGGAGGAAAAAGAGGGCTGGGTTCCATCACAGTCAGCATTTCAGTGTTGCTGATAAAGTTGTATAAATCACATCACAGCCAGTAGAAGTGCCTGACTGCAGTCAAAAACATTGCCTAATTGCAGCTGGTACTATTGCCTGATTACAGACAGTACCAGCAACTGATTTCAGGCAGTGGCTTATTACAGCCAGTACAAGTGCATGATTACTGTTGGTGCCAGTTCCTGATTACAGCTGGTAACATTACAGCCAGTGCCTTATTGCAGCCAGTGTCAGTGCTTTATTATAGCCAGTGCAAGTTTTCCAACTTTGCTGACCTCAGCCAGTGCCACTGCTTTTGTTTTGTGTATATTGCTTGCTATGCCACTCCAATGTTGAAAAAAATATTGAAGATGCAGTGAAAATTTTTAGTATGACTAATGGGAAAAGCAGAGAAACCTCACATCAAGAATCAGAGTATAAACACGTAGTTTGTGTTTTTTTTTCAAACAGCAGAGTATATTATGGACTTAATTTATGAAGAAATATTATTTATTTGATAGGGTTTATAACAGAGGAACAAGGGAAAAAAATTTTTTTTTTTAAAAAAAAAAGATTGGTATTATTCCTGTATACAGTAAATAATAAACAACAGCGCTTTTCAAATATCATGAAACAGAAAGCTGTATCTGTCTGAAAAAAAAAAAAGATATAAAATTAATTTGGGTACAGTGCTGCATGTGTGAGTAAATCTAATTTAAATGAACACAGCTATGAAACCTATGTGAAGATCAGGAAAAAGTAAAGTAAAACGTATAAGTGAATACCAGATATGTGAATATCTGTTAAAATCCTCTACACTGGAAGCTTACCTGATCTTTTGTGCTATGCTCAAATATATGCTAAATTTTATCCACTAATAAGCTATATGTTTACATTTTCTTTTTGTTTTTTTTTTTAAATTGCTTATTTATAACAATTATAAAGCATCAAATTATAAGATACAGAAAGTAAGACATTTCAACTTCGGAAAGTATAAAACAATATAGAAAACGAGCCAATAGAGCTTAACAGGGATACAAGTATGGGCGAATAAAAGCGACTTCCATCAATAGATCAGCTAGGCAAAAATTCCATACAGTATCTCACTTCAAGTCTGTTTGGAGAAGTATGTGTTAGATTATAATATAACGATAGAGGATATTCAAAAGTTATTTCTAGTGGGAATCATAAGGTTGTGTGGTTATCGAATTTAAGAGGATATACTGAATCATCCCAAGCTTTCCATATCTTATCAAATAAGGGTAAGTTTCCATCGATCTTTGCAGTCAAATGTTCTTTCCTGCATATATCTGCTACAATAGACAGAAAGTGGTGGAAAGTGGGAGGAGTAGTAGAGAGCCAGTGGCTAGGAATTGCTCTATTCGCTGCCAAAAGTATAAAGGACCCTAGTTTCTGTAATGTTTTGGAGACACCCGGGATAGGGAGGTCTAGGAGGAAATGTATAGGATTCAATTGAATGGTTGTGGAAAGTAATATTTGTAAAAGTTTTTGAACCTCGGTCCAATATGGGCCAATGACAGGGCATTCCCAAAAGATATGAAAATGAGAGCCTACAGACTCACCACATCTCCAGCATAGGTTAGAGATGGAGGGATTATGAGCATGTAACAAGTCAGGGGTTCTATACCAAAAGAACAATATCTTAATGGCAGTTTCTTTTTGTGCTACACATAGTGAGATTTTTGAGGATGAATCCCATATTTTTCCCCAATCTAATAATGAGATTGGTCGGTGCAATATTCAGGACCATTTTTTCATGTAATTGTGTGAGGTGTCTGTTAGAAGGGGCGCCTCGTGTAGTATTTTATATATGGATGAAATCAGTTTGGTTTCATAAGGGCCATTGGCACATAGTATTTCAAAGCCTGTGGGTTTCTCCAAGGATAGTGAGGGTGCGATAGCAAGGAAAAAATGTTTAAATTGTATGTACGAGGGGGGCGTTGCCTGACCTGGTACGAAGATGGCCGCTTAGCTCTGAGGCTCCTGCTACCTCACGACCTGCTATCAGCCTAACGGAGGTAAAAACACCCCACAATTAGCCGGTGTGATAGGGACTGCCTCACGGAACTCGTCCGCTTCCCGTTCCCGATCCCCCCGGGTACAGCCCGGGTCTCAGGGTCATAATATACCCAAAATGTTCCGCTCAGGACGGGGAAACATGGCATCTTCCCGACACAGGCCATTGCAGACGCAGGCTCCCTCATTACTGGGGACACCCTCATCTTCTTCTCTGGCGATTTCCTCAGATAGCGGGGACACAGAAGATGCACCATTACCACACCTAAATATCAATGATCTACGGACCATTGCCGCGGGCATAAAAGATACCCTGTCAGCGGCTATATCAGAACTCAGATTGGATATACATGTGCACACTGACAGGGTTCAAGCGGTGGAAAGGGTGACTGAACGCCATGAAATGCAGCTCCACAAAACTACTCATCATATCGACACTCACACCCTTCAGATGAGGGACATGCAAAGGCACCTGGAGTACCTTGACAATAGAGGCATACGCCACAATCTATGGGTCAGAGGAGTACCAGAAATGATCGAGGGGGATCGAATATTACCATCAATCACTGGCCTATTCAACAAACTTCTGAACTAATCATCTCAGACCCCTGTTGAAATGGTGGTGATCCACCAAGCACTGAGACCTAAAGGGAGAGACACTGATCCCCCAAGGGATATAGTGTGCTGCATAGTTGATTTTAAACTAAAGGAGGAAATCCTAAGACAGGCCAGAGACAAACCACAGATCGTACATGAAGGGAAACCGATCCAAATATACCAGGATCTCTCAGGCAGGGGCGGACTGACCATCGGGCAGTTCGGACGCTGACCGAGGGCCCGTGGCCAGTAGGGGGCCCCATGGCAGCTTTCAGTTCGGGGCCCGACCTACCCGTCAGCTAGCTGTGATTGACGGGCAGATCGGGTCCCTGCCAGGGGCGGACTGACCATCGGGCAGTTCGGACGCTGACCGAGGGCCCGTGGCCAGTAGGGGGCCCCATGGCAGCTTTCACTTCGGGGCCCGACCTACCCGTCAGCTAGCTGTGATTGAAGGGCAGATTGGGTCCCTGCTCACTGCTAAGAGACTGTAGTGTATACAGACCTCTCGTGATGCGCTCCTCCTCCCCCCCGCCGGCCCCTCCTTCCCTCCCGTCCATCCCAGGTGCTTGTATCTGTCATCACCTCGGACGGACAGAAAAGAGGAGGGGCCAGCGAGGAGGAGGACCGCATCACGAGAGGTCTGTATACAGCCGCTTCCCGCGCTACTCTGCATCTAGGAAGGAAAGTGCAGCAGCTTGTACCACATGCTGCTATTAAAAAGTTGCTGCACAGCTTCCCACCCACAGTGTCCCCCTGTGCCCCCCACCTCCCCACAGTGTCCCCCTGTGCCCCACAGTTTCCCCCTGAGCCCTCCACCTCCCCACAGTGTCTCCCTGTGCCCCCCACCTCCCCACAGTGTCCCCCTGAGCCCTCCACCCCCCCACAGTGTCCCCCTGTGCCCCCCACCTCCCCACAGTTTCCCCCTGAGCCCCCCACCTCCCCACAGTGTCCCCCTGTGCCCCCCACCTCCCCACAGTGTCCCCCTGTGCCCCCCACCTCCCCACAGTGTCCCCCTGAGCCCTCCACCCCCCCACAGTGTCCCCCTGTGCCCCCCACCTCCCCACAGTGTCCCCCTGTGCCCCCCACCTCCCCACAGTTTCCCCCTGAGCCCTCCACCTCCCCACAGTGTCCCCCTGTGCCCCCCACCTCCCCACAGTGTCCCCCTGAGCCCTCCACCCCCCCACAGTGTCCCCCTGTGCCCCCCACCTCCCCACAGTGTCCCCCTGTGCCCCCCACCTCCCCACAGTGTCCCCCTGTGCCCCCCACCTCCCTAAAGTTTCCCCCTGAGCCCTCCACCTCCCCACAGTATCCCCCTGTGCCCCCACCTTCCCACAGTTTCCCCCTGAGCCCCCCACCTCCCCACAGTTTCCCCCTGAGCCCTCCACCTCCCCACAGTTTCCCCCTGAGCCCTCCACCTCCCCACAGTGTCCCCCTGTGCCCCCCACCTCCCCACAGTGTCCCCCTGTGCCCCCCACCGTGTCCCCCTGTGCCCCCCCACCTCCCCACAGTTTCCCCCTGAGCCCTCCACCTCCCCACAGTGTCCCCCTGAGCCCTCCACCTCCCCACAGTGTCCCCCTGTGCCCCCCACCTCCCCACAGTTTCCCCCTGAGCCCTCCACCTCCCCACAGTGTCCCCCTGTGCCCCCCACCTCCCCACAGTTTCCCCCTGAGCCCTCCACCTCCCCACAGTGTCCCCCTGTGCCCCCCACCTCCCCACAGTGTCCCCCTGAGCCCTCCACCTCCCCACAGTGTCCCCCTGTGTCCCCCACCTCCCCACAGTGTCCCCCTGAGCCCTCCACCTCCCCACAGTTTCCCCTGTGCCCCCACCTCCCCACAGTGTCCCCCTGTGCCCCCCACCTCCCTACAATGTCCCCCTGAGCCCTCCACCTCCCCACAGTGTCCCCCTGAGCCCTCCACCTCCCCACAGCGTCCCCCTGAGCCCTCCACCTCCCCACAGTGTCCCCCTGAGCCCTCCACCTCCCCACAGTTTCCCCCTGAGCCCTCCACCCCCCCACAGTGTCCCCCTGTGCCCCCCACCTCCCCACAGTTTCCCCCTGAGCCCCCCACCTCCCCACAGTGTCCCCCTGTGCCCCCCACCTCCCCACAGTGTCCCCCTGTGCCCCCCCTGTGCCCCCACCTCCCCACAGTTTCCCCCTGAGCCCTCCACCTCCCCACAGTGTCCCCCTGTGCCCCCCACCGTGTCCCCCTGTGCCCCCCCACCTCCCCACAGTTTCCCCCTGAGCCCACCACCTCCCCACAGTGTCCCCCTGAGCCCTCCACCTCCCCACAGTGTCCCCCTGTGCCCCCCACCTCCCCACAGTTTCCCCCTGAGCCCTCCACCTCCCCACAGTGTCCCCCTGTGCCCCCCACCTCCCCACAGTTTCCCCCTGAGCCCTCCACCTCCCCACAGTGTCCCCCTGTGCCCCCCACCTCCCCACAGTGTCCCCCTGAGCCCTCCACCTCCCCACAGTGTCCCCCTGTGTCCCCCACCTCCCCACAGTGTCCCCCTGAGCCCTCCACCTCCCCACAGTTTCCCCTGTGCCCCCACCTCCCCACAGTGTCCCCCTGTGCCCCCCACCTCCCTACAATGTCCCCCTGAGCCCTCCACCTCCCCACAGTGTCCCCCTGAGCCCTCCACCTCCCCACAGCGTCCCCCTGAGCCCTCCACCTCCCCACAGTGTCCCCCTGAGCCCTCCACCTCCCCACAGTTTCCCCCTGAGCCCTCCACCCCCCCACAGTGTCCCCCTGTGCCCCCCACCTCCCCACAGTTTCCCCCTGAGCCCCCCACCTCCCCACAGTGTCCCCCTGTGCCCCCCACCTCCCCACAGTGTCCCCCTGTGCCCCCCCTGTGCCCCCACCTCCCCACAGTTTCCCCCTGAGCCCTCCACCTCCCCACAGTGTCCCCCTGTGCCCCCCACCTCCCCACAGTTTCCCCCTGAGCCCTCCACCTCCCCACAGTGTCCCCCTGAGCCCTCCACCTCCCCACAGTGTCCCCCTGTGCCCCCCACCTCCCCACAGTTTCCCCCTGAGCCCTCCACCTCCCCACAGTGTCCCCCTGTGCCCCCCCACCTCCCCACATTGTCCCCCTGAGCCCTCCACCTCCCCACAGTGTCCCCTGTGCCCCCCACCTCCCCACAGTTTCCCCCTGAGCCCTCCACCTCCCCACAGTGTCCCCCTGTGCCCCCCCACCTCCCCACAGTGTCCCCCTGTGCCCCCCACAGTTTCCCCCTGAGCCCTCCACCTCCCCACAGTGTCCCCCTGTGCCCCCCACCTCCCCACAGTGTCCCCCTGTGCCCCCCACTGTGTCCCCCTGTGCCCCCACCTCCCCACAGTTTCCCCCTGAGCCCTCCACCTCCCCACAGTGTCCCCCTGTGCCCCCAACCTCCCCACAGTTTCCCCCTGAGCCCTCCACCTCCCCACAGTGTCCCCCTGTGCCCCCCACCTCCCCACAGTGTCTCCCTGAGCCCTCCACCTCCCCACAGTGTCCCCCTGTGCCCCCCACCTCCCCACAGTTTCCCCCTGAGCCCTCCACCTCCCCACAGTGTCCCCCTGAGCCCTCCACCTCCCCACAGTGTCCCCCTGAGCCCTCCACCTCCCCACAGTTTCCCCCTGAGCCCTCCACCTCCCCACAGTTTCCCCCTGAGCCCTCCACCTCCCCACAGTGTCCCCCTGTGCCCCCCACCTCCCCACAGTGTCCCCCACCTCCCCACAGTGACCCCCTGTGCCCCCCACCTCCCCACAGTGTCCCCCTGTGCCCTCCACCTCCCCACAGTGTCCCCCTGTGCCCTTCACCCACCCCCCACGGTGACCCCCTGTGCCCTTCACCCCCCACAGTGTCCCCCTGTGTCTTCTATCCCCCCCATGGTGTCCCCCTGTGCCCTCAACCCACCTACAGTGTCCCCCTGTGCCACCCACCCATCTACAGTGTCCCCCTGTGCCACCCACCCCCCCACGGTGTCTTCTTGTGTCCTCCACCCCCACTGTGTCACCTTCACCCCTGATGGCTACCCTGAGAGACACTGTGTTAAGTCTGGAGGATCCCAGTGCTCTACTGTGTGCCCTGTGTTTTGGTTTGTGCCCTGCTATTTGCCCTACTGCGTGCCCCATGGCCTGTGATGTGCCCTGCTGTGTACCCCCTTATGTGCCCTACTCTGTGCCCCTTGCCCTGTGATGTGCCTTGTGATGTGCCCTGCTGTGTACAGCCTGTTGTGCTCTACTGTGTGCCCTGTAATGTGCTCTACTGTGTGCCCCATGCCCTGGGATGTGTGCCCTGATGTGTACCACCTGTGTCCTGTTCCCAAGGATGTGCCCTACTGTGTGCCCTGCTGTGTGCCCTACTATTTGCCACATGCCCTGTGATGTGCGGCCCGCTCCCTGCTGTGTATCTCCTGATGTGCTCTGTGATGTTCCCCGCTGTGTACCCACTGATGTGCCCTGTACCCCCTGTGATGCACCATGCTGTGCTCAATAATGTGCCCTGATGTGTACAGCATAATAAACCCTGCTGGGTGCCCCATTATGTGTCCTGTGATGTGCCCTACTGTGTGCCCCATGCCCTGTGCCCCATGATGTGCCCCATGCTCTGCTGTGTGCCATGTGATGTGCCTTACTGTGTGCCCCATGATTTATGTAAGTGGGGCTTTGTGTAGGTGTGGCTTGCATGTGGGCGGAGACACAGGGGGCCCCATGACCTTCTACTGCTCGGGGGCCCCATGAGTTGTCAGTCCGCCCCTGCTCTCAGGTATCATTCTGTAGCACAGCCGGGACCTGAGACCCTTGTTAGACACCCTTTGCACTCAGGGAATATCTTACAAATGGAAGTTCCCTTTCTGCCTCTCAGCCACCTCACAGGGATGCACAGCACTTTTGAAGGTGCCGGAATATCTTCCACGTTTCTCCGAAATATCCCGCAGGTAGAAGTACCGAATTGGTATGCCAGCTTTCGCCATTCAGCGGGCAGGATGGCACAGCCAATGGAAGAACCAATGGAGGCACAGGCATCCAGGCACCAGAGGAGACATTCTCCCTCGGCACCAGGTAACTGGCATGACTCCCGAGGCACATATCAGTGCTCTAACGCCTTCAACTCTCCCAGCTCAAGGAGAGCCTGCCGGGACCGCTAGCCTCCCTCTCAGAACATCAGTAACCTGGCACTACTGTTAGCCTAGTTTGGCCTGTTTTAGTTCACCTAAGTTACGTTTGATTGTTATGAGTATTGACATTATTTGCAGCAGGACACCCCCAGAACGGTAATAGGGACAATTGTACTATTCCTGAATGCCTGCCTCCACCTCACCATGACATCCCCAGGTATTGTGGACACTCTAAAAACACTCCCATTCGCCGCCCGCAATGTATGTTCAACAAACAGAGCACACTACAACCCCCATACTCCACAGCAGCAAGACTACATTAGCACACAATATAGCTTTCCCCAAACTCCACACACTACGGGAAATCCCACGATATACAGGAAAACTCCAGCATGCTCTAAGCTTGCCGCTATGGAAATCTTCAGAAGACATCCGACAAGCACAGACCAAGACTCATCTATCCATCTACATCGCTGACCGGAAAATTGCATTCACAACTAGCCTGGAACTGGGACTATGTGTCTTAGCCATCGGAGATATTCCAGAAAGTTCACAATGAAACAACTCAGGACTTGTCCTTCCCACCGAACTCTGTAAGTACCAACTCGGCTGACACACACTTCAGATGTAACGGCCTGGCAAAATCTTCTATGTACTCCCAGGCATATTGCACACTCCTACGTTTGTTCCCCTGCAGTAGATGGTCATCAGCTAGTTGATGCTGATGCAACTAATATCACTCAGGTTCCAAACACACCCTTCGGAACGGGTGAGAAATACACAATGTCTCAACCATACTTCTTTCTCGCTTACTGTTACTCCTTACAGGTTCTAACCATCGGCAATATACCCTCCTGGAGAGAATTAATTTTACAAATGAACTATTCCAGTAGGTACAATATACTGTTGCTACATGTATACTTTGTCAGTCTCAACTGTTATACATTTCAGTTACTTTCTCTACATGCACATTGTATACGTTAATAATATGCATGTTTTTACAGTTTAGAAAAATATCCACGCCACACTTGAGATACTCCCCCTCTCCCACTACTTAAGGTACAGTGGCAACTCGAGTGACTTCTCGCGACTCACATTGAAAGAGATTTGCACACGCAGACGCTGTATCTTACTTCCCACGTTACACTAACCTTTAATTAATCAGTCTATAATAAGACACATGTCCCCTGCTACATGCCCCTCTTAACACATGAACAAGCCCTCATCTCCCACACCTTCTAATATAATCTTCCACTACCTCCTTCACCCTCAATCACGGTCAGCGGGTAGCGGGAATATCTAGGATTTACAGATACTCCCGTGTACAGCCGGGGACAACCCCCACACAGCAGCGGAATGGGACGCAACCACACAGTTTGTGGGATACATACTGTTTCCGCTCTGTACAAAACCGATTCCCCTGTCATCGAGGTAATTTGATAGATTCTCCAACACCTCATCGGTAATACCGACATACTTGCTAAATAACGACCTAAGTCTAGCTTAGACCTTGCGGTCTTCCTTTACCCCCATACCTAACTACCCCTTACCCCACACTTATATTCCTTCTTGGCGGAGGCCATGGGGACACTCAACTTACCTCACGATAAGACTCTACCACACACGCAACTCAAGCTCTGCTCCATAAACATACGGGGTCTCAACAAACCTGAAAAGAGATCTCAATTACTTTTCTATCTGCTGAAATCCAAAACCCACATCGCACTGATTCAGGAAACCCACTTCAGAACGGATAGCGTTCCCAAACTACACAACAAACACTATCCAACGATATACTACGTGCCCAATAAAGATGCCAAATCCAAAGGGGTTTCCATTTTAGTATCTAAACACTGCTCACTACTCATAACGGAGGTCCACAGGGATCTGCTAGGTAGATATCTCGTTCTCAAAGGCACCCTTCACAGGAGACCCCTTACCATAGTGAATATATATGCACCGAATACCCAACAAGTTACTTTCTTTCGGAAAATGCTCCAACACCAGCTAACATTCCAGTCGGGCACATTAATAGTTGGTGGAGATCTCAAAATAGCCTTAAATTCCTTCTATTGACACGTCTAGGGTTATCCTCACTGACGTACAGAGCTCTACGGGCAATAAAAATGCAATTCAGTGACATGCTACTACATGACGCGTGGCGTACATTACACCCTAAAGATAAGGACTTCACCTTTTTTTCTCCGCCCCATAAGTACTCGAGACTCGACCACTTCTTTATTTCCCAAAACGACCTTTCATACCTCACAAAAGCAAATATTTAGCCAATGATTCTGTCGGACCATAATCCCATTACCATGACCCTAAATCTCCCCACCACAATGGTCAGATCGCACATCTGGCACCTTGACAATTCCCTACTCTCAGACCCAGAAACCACTCAGATAATTTCTACAACCCTAACACTTTACTTTTCAAAAAACACAATGGAGGATTCATCTCCGGAAACAATCTGGGCTGCACACAAATGTGTAATCAGGGGTGAATTCATATCCCTGGCAGCCAAACGGACTAAACTGAGAAAAGCTCGCATTGAGGATTTAACCAAATGCATATACTCACTGGAACAAAAACACAAAGCCACTCTAGCCGCTGAAGCTTTGACAGAATTGACACAAACCAGAGAAGAACTCTTAGAAGAGTTACATAAATCAATAAAAGGTAGATACGCCTTTACAGAAAGGGTCTGCTATGAATTTGGCAATAAAGCAGGGAAGCTATTGGCCAGAGCCTTGCAGGTTAAGAAGGCGGCAAATTCCATCCACACAATCAAGGACACCGCAGGGAACACCTTCGAGACCTCAGATAGGATAGCAGACCAATTTGTACGGTACTTCTCTAATTGTACAATCTGCCCACCCCACAAATAGAATCTGACAATACTGACAGAAGGGCATTGATCCAAGACTTTCTAAAACGCTATACTCCTTCACCCTTAACACATATATAGACCTCTACTGCTTGGGACCCTACTACCTATACATTGGGCTCTTTCACACAATACGCAATACCGACCCTACTCACACCATCACTACACATATGTATACTCCCAAATCAGCCACAGTCAGAACCCCTTCGAGGTGGCCAGGGAAGGGAGTTGATATAGTCGGGAAGTGTACATATCTTGTACAGGGCCCATCACATGAACAAGATATCACTGCTTGCTATAGAACATTATATCTCACCTCTTACCTATACCATTCTTGTCTATGTTTCTTACAGACAGATACAGATAAGATGGTTGTACATGGATCAATTCCCATACACAACCCGAGGGAATAGATATGTCATATGCTTACTGTGACAGACCTAGCCGGGACAAAGGCTGTTGGAGAGGACTGGGTGTGAGCCTCTTGCCTTTTGATTATGGGCCCTGGATTTTCAATGGAACAATGCTCTTTGTGAGGTGAATGAGAAATCCAGTCTGAACTGTACTAATCATACTCCGTCGTGTATATATGTATATATTGTATGTTGTTTGATTCTGTTGGGGACTCCTTGCTGTGGATTTGTGTCCCTGAAGAGGGAGGGGGGATTCCTCCAGCAGCCCCCTGCTGATAAGACTGATTCATTCTGTTGGGACACATCCTGTGAGGAGATGCTGGTGTCATCAACTCCAACTACCTGTGTTTATGTTAATTGAATGAGCTGATCACATTGTCCTCTATAGAATGTAGGAGACGGGACAACTCCTATTGGAGCTGCAGCTATTGTGTTTATACTACTGTGTGAAGCTCGGTGCCCACAAGTCTGGCATCTGGTCTGGGTAAATTTTTTAGTTAATTAGCTCATGTTAATTATGTTAATTAGGTTGCAGTTGTATTGTTAGAGGAGGTTCCAACGGCATATAAAGTCTTGTAACTTTGATTCTAAATAAACAGTTCATGGTAGCAACAAGCAAGTGTCGCCTTGTTTTGTGCTCAGAGAGGTTGAAATATCTGATATCTGTATACAGACTGGGAGGAAGTGGTATATGACGGAAGCACTCAAGCGGAGTGTGGGACGTTCCGTGACATTGGTGGCAAGCAGCGGGAAAGCTTCCTGCAGTCTGGGACATCCAAACTTCCATCTGCATCCAAGGTCCAGATAGCAGGAGAGGAGAGGTACAGATACCAGCCACCATGGATGAGGAATTCAGAAGGAGGTTGCGAGAGATGCAGATACAGCACAGAGGACCAGTGTCAGAGCAGGTCCTGCTGGGATGGTGTGATTCTATTTGCTGCAAACTCTGGAAGGAAGCGCTAGCCCATGAGCAGCGACACAAGGGAAAAGTTCTCCCCTCCATCGAGGAAAGATACTGGTCGCAGTACGGACTGCGGGTGCGGTTTTTGGGAGAAAAACCACACAAAAAGCAGACAGCTGAAATAAGCAGGCTGGTCTGGGCAGAGATAAAGCTGGATGAGAGCTACAGAGCCCTCCGGTGGCATGTATCCCAAGCATGTCCCTGGATAGCGGATGACAGCCCAATGGAAGGCTTAAGCTACGGCGGCTTGGAACTGTTGTATGTGAAGCTGACAGGGGACCCTAACTTTGGGAGTGATTTGGAGTGGCGGTTGGACGAAATCATGGATTTCATAGAAGGGCTACTGAACATTTCGGAAGTGCACTGGGCACAGGAAGATTTGGAGTTTCTGGTCGTTCAGGAATGGGAGCTAGAGATCGCCTATAGACGGCTGCTAGACATTGCTCAGTGCCAGGGCTGGGCTCCCTTTGCCTGGGACTATCAGGAAATACCAGCTGACAACCCTGAAATCCTGGCTGAAGAGTCGGCAATGTGGCAGAGCAATAGTGTGCTTTGCCAACCTGCCCCCACAGCTAGGGAGGCGGAGGTCTTATGGCGGATGCAGCAAGTGCTGACTGACCTTGATGATCCTGTTTCTGCATGGGATGATCTTGGATGGAGGAATGTGCCTGTCCAGCAGCATGCCAGAGAATCTGCAGCGGAAAATCTGAAGATTGCCATCCCCAAACCTGAAGTGCTGACAACAGGGCAGAGCTCTGCTAACCTCTGCCCAGCACTGATAGCATCTTCTGGATTCCATGGACAGGAGATGGTGAACCTCCATCCCCAGACACCAGTTTCAGAGACAGGGGATTTGATAGACTTTTCTGCTGAGGAAGAACCATTGGGTGAGCCCCCAGCAGAAGAGTTGGGATTAGGGCCAAACTTCATTGCGCTCTGCTCAGCACTGATGGCATCTTCTGAGTTCCACGGACAGGAGATGGTGAACCTCTATCAACAGACACCAGTTATAGAGGTAGGGGATTTAATAGACTTTTCTGCTGAGGAAGAACAACCTGATGAGCCTCCAGCAGAAGAGCTGCTATTGGGGCCAAACTTCACTGTGCTCTGCCCAGCACCAACAGCAGTATCTGTGGAGTTACAACAAACTTCTCCAGCTGAAGATCTGGCAACTGGACAGAGGGTCCAAGACCTCTGCCCCACACCTGTGGCAGTTTCGGAGGCCCAGGGTGAGAAGGTGGCAATCACTTCCCAGAAGCAGCTACAGGGGGAGAAGGGAGAGGAGGTGTGTGTTGTCCCTCCCCAACAGTTGGCCAGGGTGGAGGAAGCGGCCTTCCCTCCCTAGCAAAGATCAGTGCACCTGGGAGACAGTACCATAGACATGTCGTCCAAGCAACCAGATGAGGGAATGGAAAAGGAAGCAGCCGGCTCACCTCCCCAATGGCAGCTACACAGTTTGGGAGTGGAGGAAGCCAGCCTCCTGCCCCAACGGTTGGCCGGAGCGGAGGATGCGGAGTCCCCAGCAGAAGTGCTGGCAACAGGGCAGAGTGTTACCAACCTCTGCCCAGCACCGGCAACAACTACAGAGTTCCAGGGAGGTGGGGCAGTCGGCCTCCCTCCCCAACAGGTAGCCGGAGCAGATGGTGTGGGGTTTCCAGCAGAAGGGCTGGCAACAGGGCCGAGTACTGCTGGACTCTGCCCTCAACTAACAGGAGATGGATTTCCTGTGAAGGTGGATGGGACTTCAGTCTCCACCTGTATACTCTAGGGATGCTGGACAGTCGGCCCAGATCCCCAACAGCATGATGGAGTGAGCCCAGTCCCCCTGTCTTCTCTCCAGCAGCAGAAAGGACTCCAGGGAGAAGGGCCAGTCCAGGCCTCTCCCCAGCGGCAGATATGTTCTCTGAGAGAGGCAGAGGTTGGCTGGGTGAGTAATACTCTGTTTGGAACAATTTGTTTGGGGTACTGTGTGGGTACAGGCAGTAGAGGACTGGAACCTTGGACTAACTTCGGAGTCTGGGGTCTCCTCCTGTGTTAGTCTCCTGCCGAAAGGGGAGAAATGTGACAGACCTAGCTGGGACAGAGGCTGTTGGAGAGGACTGGGTGTGAGCCTCTTGCCTTTTGATTATGGGCCCTGGATTTTCAATGGAACAATACTCTTTGTGAGGTGCATGAGAAATCCAGTCTGAACTGTACTAATCGGACTCCGTCGTGTATATATGTATATATTGTATGTTGTTTGATTCTGTTGGGGACTCCTAGCTGTGGATTTGTGTCCCTGAAGAGGGAGGGGGGATTCCTCCAGCAGCCCCCTGCTGATAAGACTGATTCATTCTTTTGGGACACATCCTGTGAGGAGATGCTGGTGTCATCAACTCCAACTACCTGTGTTTATGTTAATTGAATGAGCTGATCACATTGTCCTCTATACAATGTAGGAGACGGGACGACTCCTATTGGAGCTGCAGCTATTGTGTTTATACTACTGTGTGAAGCTCGGTGCCCACAAGTCTGTCATCTGGTCTGGGTAAATTTTTTAGTTAATTAGCTCATGTTAATTATGTTAATTAGGTTACAGTGTATTGTTAGAGGAGGTTCCAACGGCATATAAAGTCTTGTAACTTTGATTCTAAATAAACAGTTCATGGTAGCAACAAGCAAGTGTCGCCTTGTTTTGTGCTCAGAGAGGTTGGAATATCTGTATACAGACTGGGAGGAAGTGGTATATGACGGAAGCACTCAAGCGGAGTGTGGGACGTTCCGTGACACTTACAACATCTCATTGACTGTTAACAACGTATTTGTCACAGTGGTTCAATGTAATGACATTGTGTTACACGATATTGTTGTATTCCTTGTAAAACTGTAAAACTTCAATAAAACTCCTTTTAAAAAAAATAATTGTATGTACGAGTACAATGAGGAGGCAGGGAGTTCATGTTTCTTTTATAGATGTGGGAAGGACAGGAGTTTACGTGTAACTGGGTGTACCAGCTGTTGCAACTGAAAAATACCCGCCTGGGTCCATGGGAGTGTTCGTATATAGGACATTCCATCTGTAATATCTGTGTTAAAAAGGACATTCAGGAGTGGAGAACAAGGAGAGGACAGAGAGAACAAGTCTGCAGATTTTCTCCAGATGGATAGGGTGAAAAGCATTGGGGCCAAGCAAAGGGATCACAGTTGGGGCATGAATTTATTTGAGGAAGGCCATAACAAATAACAAGGATGTACTGGAACAGTGATCCCCATTTCAATTTCAGCCCATCTGTTTGGAGCTTTCCTAGAAGTCCAGGAAGTCAATGCCCTGAGGTGAGAGGCATAATAATATTTAATGATATCTGGTGCAGCCAGCCCTCCTTTAGTTCTGAGAGCAAAAACTACTGATTGAGCTATTCTATGAGAAGTGTTATTCCATATAAAATTGAGGCATTTTCTCTGGAGGTTTTTCAGCTGTGACATTGGGACCTGGATTGGCAATGTTTCATATAAGTACAGTAATTTAGGCAGGATCGACATTTTGAGAACGTTGATTCTGCCAAGGAGAGAGATAGGGATAGAGGACCAGAGGTGCAGAAGTCTGGTTATTTCTGCAAACATAGGGGGAAAGTTGGCTAGATAGAGGGAGGAATAAGTGGGGGTGAGATGAATACCTAGGTACTGCAGCATAGTCAAGCACCATCGGTATTTAAATCTGCCTTGTAAGGAGCTGAGCAAGTCTGGGGGTATGTTAATGGGTGGGGCTTCTGTTTTGGACCGGTTAATCTTAAAACCTGACAGAAATCCAAAGGTGGACAGAGTGTCGTGTAAGGAAGGTAAGGAGACGTCGGGATGAGTATGAGTCAGTAAGATGTCGTCAGCAAAAAATGACAGCTTATAGTCCTGTTGTCACAGTGGGACCCCCCTGAATTTCAGGGTGAGATCTAATGGCCGTTGCAAGAGGTTCAAGACTCAATATAAACAACAGGGGTGATAAGGGACACCCCTGTCTGGTGCCATTACTAAGGGTGAACCGCTGCGACATATAGGAGAACATCTGAACTTGAGAGGTGGGGTGAGAGTACAGAGTACAGGGCTTGTAGGGCCTGTACGAAGGGACCCGAGAATCCAGGAACGCGTTCCAGGAATGCGAACATAAATGGCCAGCTTAAATGATCAAAAGCTTTTTGTGCATCTAAGCTTAAAACAATAGTGGGCTGTTTAGTTTTAGTTACTAAGTCAATCAGGTTTATAGATCTTCTCGTGTTGTCCCCTGCATGTCTTGTTGGGACGAATCCCACTTGATCTTTATGAATCAAGGTCATCAGTAGGGGTGAAAGTCTATTAGCTAATATTTTAGTAAAGATCTTATAGTCCGAATTTAATAAAGCAATGGGGCGGTAGTTGTCCAGAAGTGCGGGATCTTTACCCGGCTTAGGAATGACTGTTATATATGCATTTCAAAACTATGAGTGTGGGATGGAACCCTTAAGGAGAGAGGAATATAAGGACTGTAAGTAGGGTTTAAAGTTTGTGAGAATGTTTTGTAATAAATGTAAGGAAGGGAGGCCATCCGGACCTGGGGACTTGTGAACCGGCAAATTTTTGATCACTTCTGCTATTTCCTCTGTGGTGATTGGTGCGTTAAGTGTAGAAATTTGTTCAGTGGACAGTTTGGGTAATGTTAGGGAGGATATGAATTCATCAAACTTTGACTGTGAGAATTGGGAATTCCAGTCAGAGCTTAAATAGTTATATAACTGATTATAAAAGTCAACAAAAACCTTAGACATAGCTTTAGGACATTATGTAGGGGTGCCATCTGGCTGCATCAGGTGGTCAGGTATTGATAGAAAGGGCCATGGTTTTAGCCTGTTAACTAGCATCCTATGTGGTTTATTAGCAAATTCATAGAATTTTTGTCTGGCCCATAACATAGATTTGTAAATTTTTTTACATATCAAATGATTTGATTTGATTCAGGATTGAGGTAACAGCTCAACAACACTACTTGCCTGGAGTTTGCATGTTCTCCCTGTGATGCGTGGGTTTCCTCCAGGTACTACGGTTTCCTCCCACGCTCCAAAGACATGCTGGTAGCTTAATTGGCTTCTGTCCAGAATTGGCTCTGGTATATGGGTGTGAGTTGGGGACCTTGGATTGTGGGCTCCTTGCGGGTATGGACCGATGTGAGTGTGTGATTGACGGCACTATATGGGTACCTTAAATAAATAGGGATAATTGTAGACATGTGCCCACACTCACTCAGGTTGAACTGGATGAACTGGTGTCTTTATTCAACCTTACTAACTATGTAACTATGTAAGACGCCAGTGGCACATCTTGGGATTTGAAGCCGTCAAAACAGTGTCGAGTCAATGGGTGCATGGTCCGACCAAGTGATAGGGTTTATCTCCGAGGAGACTACATATGGAAGGAGAGGGGCCGTAACAAAGAAATTATCTAGTCTAGAATATAGCTTATGGGGGGAGTAGAACGTGTAACTCTTCTGAGTAGGGTGCTTTACTCTCCAGGTGTCAAAAAGGATATGTGATCTGGTTAATTTACGAAAAGAGGCAGATTGTTTCTGGGTAGCGATCCATGGGGTATCTTGGAATAGGGCTTGTCTATCCTTGGCCGGGGACATGCACACATTGAAGTTGCCTCCCATAATTATAAAAGGCTAGGAAAAGGATTGTAACTTCTCAAAAACTGTTTTGAGAAAACTGATTTTTCCCTACATTTGGAGCATATATGTTAGCCAAAGTGAAATGAGTGTTCAGGTGACTACAATTCAGGAGTATGAACCAACTGTGAGGGTCTAGATAAGATGAGAGAACCCGGATCGAGCAGGATCGTTTAATGAGAATTGTTACTCCTGCCTTTCCAGATGGGTCTGAGGCCATGTAGGTCATGGGAAAATGTTTCGAAGCAAATTTGAAAGAGCCACAATTCGGGGCCTGGAGCTGAAGTTCTTCTTCAGGGATGGGTGGGAGACCTAGGTTGTGGACAAAGGCTTCACTTTCATAGAGATCTCTCAGTGAGTATTGGACTCCATCTTTGGAAGCAGACAGGCAGAATGGGAACCCCCAGCTGTAAGGCACCTGATGGTTTTGTAGATGGGTGGTAATAGGGCAAAAGCTGCGTCTTTTGGCCAAAGTAATTGGGGAAAGATCACCGAAGATCTGAAACTTGTTTTGTTTAAAGTCAATACGTGACTTGTTGCGGGTTGCAACTGTGAGGGCTTCTTTACTCTCGCAGTAGTGGAAACATATGATAAAATCTCTGGGGTTGGCACTAGGAGGGGGTTTTGGAGCCAGGGATCTGTGGGCCCTATCAAGGCGCCAATCTATGTCAGGGATGTGGGGAGCTAAGGTGATAAATAGGCCTAAAAGATAATGGTGCAGCTCCTTGTCACTGACCGTTTCTTGGATCCCTCGGATTCTCAAATTCTGGCATCTTTCCCGGTTCTCCAAGTCTTCCTGCTGTAGCTGGAGCTGGGAGACTGTATGCCTTATGGTGGCATTGTCTTCCTTGAGAGCATGCACATACTGGGTTAATTCATCAAATTTATTCTCCAAAGTGTCAGTACATTCTCCCAGTTGATCTATCTCTCCCAGCAGCTCATGTGTTATTTTACCCACCTCCTTAGCAATATTGTGGGTCCGGTCCTGAGTAATGATTAAAGTTTGAGATCCAGTACAGCCACGGTCACAGCAGCTTTAGTAGTATTGGATGATTGGGATTGCTGGACCTGTGATCCCCCAAAATTTCATTTCCAGCCATCAGGCGGAGTTCGGACCGGGCAGGTCACTTGAGGCTAGGGATTGCAGCCTATACAGAAAGCGCTCTATATTGTGGATAGGCCACGACGGTGGTGGTGGGATAAAACCTCTATAGATCTCTTTTTGGAAGCTGATCTTTCCCATATGGTGCCCGGGGATCACTGGCAGTCGGAGGTGTCACTCCTAGGGTTAGTGGTGCGGTGTAAGCTGAGCAGGAGCCGTGAACAGAGAGACGGGGACCGGAGCACTTCTCTCACATGTCCGCCATCCTACACGCCGTGCATGCGCCCCTACATTTTCTTGATAGTTAACAATACAAAAACAAATAAACAAAATGGGTAGCCTCTTGCCTTTTGCACATCTAGCAACTTTTTAACTCATTGAGGTAATTATCACTCTCTATTTTAGAATATGACTGACCAACATTTTACAATATTTACTTAAAATAGCGAGCTATGCAAAGGTAAACTTTATTTTTCTCTTATGTAAACAAGAAGTTCTATTCACTTTGTTGTTTTATTTTGCTAACAAGAGATTCTCTGCACTGTCAATTTTCCCCCCATAATATGAAAAACTTGGCATCCATGCAGTTGTCTGATATACTTAGCAAAGCAAAAGAAAGAAGGTGAAGAGGAAGACCAACTGTTTGACAAGAGGATGCAATCACAACAAAGACCTAGGAAAAAATTGTCTCAATCAGTTCCCCTGGAAACAGTCCATCCATATAATTACTGGAAGCAAAAATTAAGTAAAGGAACAGAATAATGTTGGTAGTACAAAAAAAAAAAATTCAGTGCATACTCAACATGGCAATTACTACAGAAAAGAAAATTGCTATACAGTACATATATGCATATACTGTACACACAAGTATCTATGAGTGTGGCAATGTGCTGTGAACAGATTGAACAGTGATGGGAACAGTGATGGTGATGTTCTTTAAACAGGCTTTGAACAGTGAAAACATTTTCTCTGGATTTTGGCAAGGTTATCAGAATCACAAATATGGCGAAACATTACACTGGGCAATGATTTTTTTCAGGTTGTGGTTCCTGAAAAAAATGTTTGATGAATCTGATAACCATTCAAACTGAACACAAATATTTCAGAATAATCGTATTATGTAGAAATCTTGTGAAATATTACATTTTCATTTTTACTCCATGTCCAGTGCATCTCATTACACTGTCCAACAATAGTCAACCAGCACTGATGGACTCCAGTTGCCCTAATACTGTTTTTTCATTGGTGAAACAGTAACCTTTCAAGAGATGTGTCACAGACTGCACCTAGATTTTCATAAAAACAGTCCAATTGTGAATAAAAAAAAAGAATCTTCATGGACATGTTGCACTTCATGATCTTGTATACTGTAAGACGTTTTTGAACTGGCAGAATGTAGTTTGTTGCTCTGTAGTTGCCAAAAATGTTTTACCATGTTCGCCACTGACTACAACTAGGTTTTTGTAAAAGAAGCCCAAGTGTGAATGCAAAAGAATGAATCTTCAGTGACATTTTGCACTTCGTGGCCTTGTAGGCTGTGAGAAGCTTGTTAACTAGCTGAATGTAGTTTGTTGCTCTGTAGTTGCCAACATTTGTCTACCATATTCATCACTGGCTGCAACAAGATTTTTGTAAAGAAGTCCAAATGTGAATGCAAACAAATAACCTTCAGTGACATGTTGCATTTCATGGTCTTGTATGCTGTGAGAAGTTTGTTACCAACTGAATGTAGTTTGTTGCTCTGTAGTAGCCAAAAAATTCTCAACAGCATCCCTGAATGCTTTTCACATGATTTTTGCTTCCATACACAGATCTGTATACCGCTTGTCGTTGATGATATATCTAATCTGTGGACCAACAAATAGGCCTTCCTTAAGGAAGTTGGAACCACTAATCAATATGAGGATAGGAGTTGCCTATCTATAAAATGTCCAGGTCAAAGCCTAAGTGCATCTAAAGGAAAAATATAGAAAAATAGGCAGAAAGGACAAAACTAACAGTCAATATGATGTGTCCCTTGTACTGATGCCTCTCCTTTTAGTTGAAATCCTCCTCCAGTCAATTCCCCTCTACTCCTACTGTAGTAATCGTGCAGTGGGGCTTAATAAAATTAAGGGGCTCTTACAAACACTCATCAAGAGAGGGTTCCTGTCCTTTCCACCCAGCTGCGTCATTCATAGAAGCCATATTTCAGTTTATAAATGGAAAGCATTCTATTAATGGAGGAAAATTAATAAGTCATCTGTTTATCCTCAATTCATATACCCTGTTTCATTCATAGAAGCTGTAGTAAGGCTTCTATAAATGGAGTAGGTGAGCAAAAAGGGCAGGCATAGTTGGGTTCTCTTGATGAGAGCCTGTGATAGCCCCTTAGTCGTATTAACTCCCACCACACTGGAAAATTACAATGACAGTGATGGGGGGCATGACTTGAGGAGGATTTCAACTAAAAGAAGAGGCATCAGCATAAGGGACACATCCTCCTGACTGTACTTTATGCTGCTTGTGTTGATTTTTTTTTTTTGGCTGTATTTAGGCTTTAGTATTAGCACCATTTATTTTAGAAAACAGTTGTCTCAAATCATGAAAACCTTCACCTACCTTATCATTGATTTTACTAAATTTTTAATCAGTTCAAGTTGTATGTGATTCATAGGCAAAAATATCTTCGCTGGGTCAACAAGTGGTTTTCTGTCCTGGAACCAAATTCTTTCAGGGTGACCATTACTTTACTTTCTTGCCCAGCTGTCTATTTACAAATATAACAGTACTTGAAATATCCAAGCTGCATTACAAGCAGAAGAGACACTAATTTTAGATCTCCACAGATATTCCATTTATACTTACTGGAACTGCCTCATCAATAATTTCATGTTTTTGTATATTCCATGTGGGCAGTATATCCAAAAGGTATTGAAGGGTGTACATTGTCATTGTGTAGTCAGATAGCCTTGAGATTTACAACAGATGAATTAATAAAGAGATGTCATTCTAGGGGGTCATGCGCAAAACTCAAAGTTGAGAACAAACTACCAATGTCTGTACAGAAATAAGGTTTACAACCCGTGCAAATAAATTTGTTAAATCTTCTTGTCGGCTTCAAAAGACAGAAATTTTCATACCTGGCGATAGTCAACACCATCCTTGCAGTCCTGAACCCAGTTGGTCAACAAACTTAAGTCCCTGACCAGGTCATTTAATTCTGACTGTGTTATGAGATAAGGGTCACCAGACATAATCAGTTCAAAATCCTGATCATTGTCACTTTCTGTGCCTGGCTGGTACAATGCAGCAGCTTTATCTTTTTTTATCTAAGCTTAATTTTTCTGGTGGCTTTGGTACTGGCAGATTGTCATCATGTGCCGCTGGTCTCATGGCAAAGGCCTATTGGGGTATTCAATTGATTTCTTATTTTTAGCAGAGAAACCAACAACAATAGTCTGACAGAAGTAACAGTCTATCATGTGATCTTTATGTTCACTGCCATATCATCAGGACGGCAAATAGCACTGACTTCCAAATTCCTCTGAGCCAAGCTCAAAGATCAATAGCACACCTTGCACAACAAATGTGATGCGTGCAGGCCTTGTCATGATCAACAATCAACTTAAGTACACTTCATACACTTTTTTTAACAAGTCCAGTCAGGGATGGTCTTTGAGGGTTAAAGGTGTACTTGCCACAAATGTAGATAAATCTCTGGCTGCTTTTACATTGGTGGGACATTTCTGCTGTCACCAGTCATCCAATAGAAGGTCTATAACTGTCTACTTGTTTTGTAAATTAGATGGACAATGCCCTGCCTTGAAACAATTGCATCAAATAATATGTATAGCCTTTCCAGGCGGCATTCATCCAGCCTAAGCATGCCTAGGCATGCCTAAACTGTACCAATTCCACAAATGGTATGCAATATGTCCTGATTACATCCCCAGACATGCATGAACTACACAACGCATCTTATAATGCAAATGACAATGAGTAAAGTTAAAATATCAAAAATTGTATATAATAGGTTTAAATACAGATTATTCTCATGATTAGTGAAAATTTACATGGTAGCCCACTGACAACAGTAGTATATACATACATACTGTAGATTCCATACCTATAAAATGTAACCAATAGCCTGTGCAAATATTAAATATGTATTCAAAATAATGCACATTTTATGAAAATAGGATAAAAGATACTAGTACAATATTTGCATGTGGCAGATAAAATACCAGGTTGAACAACACTTTTGGTTGTTTGTATCTGAAGGAGTAATGATAGCATTAAACTGTAGTTTATTCTTTTTGTATATATCTTGATTTCTCTATATTTTTCCTGATGACAGTGCAATAACTACACTGTTTCCTGGGTGAGCTGGATCTTTACTGATGTTGATAGCCCTTTTCTTTAATTGGCCAACATACACAGTTTCCCGGTTTGGTATAATCACTTATAGCACTTATACTCTGCTTTGCTGTTGTTACTACATGAGACAGATGTTTTTCTATGGATATTCACCAGGAGCTTTATAGGCAGGCTGGCCTGTTTAATTATCCTAAAAAAACTCTGTTGTGCCTTATTCACCAGATGGAAGGTGACTGTGACAATGTCTCTTTTATGTAAACTCTCATAAATTTGATATTAACCACAGTCTCCACCTCCTCATCATTATTTGCAGAAGACAAAGAATGGTCTTCCTGTGTCTTCTTAAGTCCACTATTATCTTATTATTTTTTATAGTATTCAGTATCAGGTTGTTGTCTGTGCACCAATAAACCATATGTAGAACTTATTCTCTATAGGCTGTCTCATGTTTGTCTTGTATAAGTCTGATTAGTGTGGTATCATTTGCAAATTCATTGTTGTAATTATGAGTAGCGATGCTTTACTGTATAAACAGGGTAAACAGGACTGAACTGAGCATGTGGTATTCCTGTGTTTAATATGAGACTGGTGTTGATTCCCAATTCTTATGCCCTGTACACACGGTCGGATTTTCCGATGGAAAATGTCCGATCGGAGCGTGTTGTCAGAAATTCCGACCGTGTGTGGGCTCCATCGGACATTTTCCATCGGATTTTCTGACACACAAAGTTTGAGAGCAGGCTATAAAATTTTCCGACAACAAAATTCGTTGTCGGAAGTTCCGATCGTGTGTACACAAATCCAACGGACAAAGTGCCACGCATGCTCAGAATAAATAAAGAGATGAAAGCTATTGGCCACTGCCCCGTTTATAGTCCCGCCGTACGTGTTTTACGTCACCGCGTTCAGAACGATCGGATTTTCCGACAACTTTGTGTGACCGTGTGTATGCAAAACAAGTCTGAGCCAACATCCGTCGGAAAAAATCCTAGGATTTTGTTGTCGGAATGTCCGAACAAAGTCCGACCGTGTGTACGGGGCATTACAGTTTGTGGTCAATTAAGAAAATTGTTCACAAAGATTGAGGGGCCTAGGCCCAGGTTCTTAACCACCTCGATACTGGGCACTTTCACCCCCTTCCTTCCCTGACCAATTTTCAGCTTTCAGTGCTCTCACACTTTGAATGACAATTACTCCGTCATGCTACACTGTACCCAAATGAAATTTTTATCATTTTGTTCACACAAATATAGATTCTTTTGGTGGTATTTATTCACCACTTTATTTTTTATTTTTTGTAATATAAGCAGAAAAAGAGAGAATTTATCGGCGTATAACACGTGCTGGCGTATAACACGCGCTGGTGTATAACACGCACCCCAAGTTTAGGAGGGAATTTTAAGGAAAAAAACTTTTAGGAGGGAAGTTTAAGAAAAAAAAACCTTAAATTTAAATGCCCATCAATGCAGCCTTATCAGTGTCAGTGCAGCCTTGTCAGTGCAGCTTTGCCCCAGTGTCCATTGCAGCCTTGTCCATCTACATAAGCCCATGCGCTTTTTTTACTAATAATAATTATTTCTAGTACATAAGGCTACGTGCTCCCCCGTTATCCTTATTGCTGGTATATTGTTCTGTTGTATCAGATCTTATATAGCTCCCATTTTTATCCATTATTTTTTATTTATTTTTTTTTTAAACTTTTTTAAAAAACTTTTTATTTCGATGTATACAAACAACTTCCTAATTATTTACTACCTTCTTTGATATTTTTAATACAAATTGTCCTCTTCCCCCTTTTAATTCATTAATGCTTCTTTGCAGATCGTCTATTATTGTCTATTTTGGTTTATTTTTTGTCTAATTATATGTTTCCTGTGGACAGGGATATCCTCCTTTTAGTTGTATGTTTCTGATGTTTCATACCATTACTATTTACCATCTCCTATTCACTTCCTCTTTTCCTTTCATGCCCCGCCCATGTTTCCGTCCACATCCTGTTTAGACAGTATAAGCCATATGTGTGTACACTTGTAGTCATAGACTGAAAAAGGAACCAATCAGACGTTCCGAAACGCATCCCTTACTGATGACTACTTCCGGTTTGCGGTCCACGCTGGTTCTCGGCTCTCATTGCTGACGTCACTTCCGGGATCTCCGTCCATCACAGGCCTGGTTTATGCTAGCCGCTCACCAGCTTACAGGGAATTCCATGGTCCCGGATCCTCCACTGCAGTTTAGGACACAGTTCTGTAAACCTCTATATGTCAAGGACCTTCATGCCTGCCGGACCACCTGCATTACCCATGATTATGTGCTTTTACATTCGCCAGATCTTGTAAGTGTTTTTAATTCTTTCTGGGGAAAATAAATAGCTTTTAATCCTGCACTTAGAGGCGCCTCTATTTTTTGTCTGTTTTTCCTTTAGAGATTGCTTCTCCTTGTGAGTGCAGCCCTCATTGTGAGAAGATATACCATCGGACCTCTGCTCTTTTATATGTACTGTCTGCTTGGTCTTTATGCTCAGAGCGCCCTTATACACTGTACCTAGTTCAGGTGGCAGGCAGAGGCATGACCAGTTCAGGTGGCAGGCAAAGGCATGGCCAGTTCAGGTTTTAGGCAGAGGCATGACCAGTTCAGGTGGCAGGCAGAGGCATGACCAGTTCAGATGGCAGCAGACAGCACTATAACATTTAGGCCTTGGTCAGGTAAGACTTGAGGACAGGGGTAGAGGCTTCTTCCCACCCAAATCTCTACAAACCCTCTGAGTCTCCAGACCCTAATCCGAGAAAACTAAAAACCCAGAGAAAAATGTTTTCTCCACTCAGAAAACCTTTTCTAGAGCCCCTCACATATGTGAGACCCCTGTGCTGTACAGTGGCATGGAAAATGATCGGTTCAGGAGGCAGGCAAAAAGCATGGTCATTTAACAGGCCAAGGTCAATTCACATTGAAGGCAGAAACATATTTGGCAGAGGTATAGTCGTTAACAGTCCGGGTCATTCACAGAAATGTCAGATAGTGGAAACTGGAAAAAAATCATCTTCACTTTACTAATAGTGTAGTGAAGTATGATAGCTCTGATAGCACTCTCTAATACAGAGGCCTGGCTGGGAGGGACATTGGGGACAGTAGTCACGGCAAATTCCTCTACTTGAACAGACACAACATTTTTTGGGGGGTTTGCGACCTGTTTGGGTAAGAGGGAGGATTTTGGGAAAGTGCCTTTCATGGAGTCTGGCTAATGTATCGGAGCAAATTAGTTGAGGGGCTTGGCCATGGGGATAGAGAAGGACTGTGATAATGTCTTCTTAGAATTTTAGATAGGTTAGGGAACTTTGGGTGCACTTAGAAAAAATAATATATGAATTGAACAGGGATAGTTGCATCAAATAAATGGCGACTTTCTTGTACAAAAACAGTGATCTCCTGGTGGCCAAGTAGGGCTGCATCAGCTGGTCATTCATATCCACCCCCCTATGTAAAGGTTATACTCATGAACACATTTTGGCTTCTGGACGGGGCCTCTTCTTCTCTGCAGTTACACCAAGGTGTCATCATGCATTGTGGAAACGATGTAGACATCTCTTCTTTTATCTCTCCACTTCAGTGCTAGTACCTCTTCAGTCTGCATATTGGCCATTTCCCCCTGTTTCAATTTCTTGGTGACCAATCTCTGTGGGAAGCCTTTGCGGTTGGTCCATGCTGTCCCACAGGCCACAGTCTTCTTTTGGTACAGATGGCGGAAAAGTGGGAGACTCATGTAGAAATTGTCTACATATAGGTGGTAACTTTTTCCAAGCAATGGTTTGATCAGCTGGCAGACAATTTTGCCACTTGTTCCCATGTAGGTAGGGCATCTAGGGGGGTTTAGCTGTCTGTCTTTTCCCTCATAAATTATAAAATGATATGTGTAACCCGTGACCCTGTCACATGCCTTATAAAATTTTACCCCACGTCTGGCTCTTTTACTGGGGAGTATTGCTTTATTCTAAGTCTTCCTGTGAAGTGTACTAGGGATTCATCTACACAAATATTTATATCAAGGGTAAACATCTGCTTGAAGCTGGTGCAAAAAAAAATGATTAGGGACCGAATTTTGAATAATTTATCATAATTGGGATGATTTTGAGGGAGGCATTGGGCATTGTTGTTGAAATGTAAAAAACCTCATAATCATCTCATAACGGGTTCTGGGCATCAAAGATGAATAGACTGGCATGTGGTGGATAGGTTGGGTAGACCAGTAGGCATGGAGTTCATTTTTTTTGTCAGCCCCATGTTGAGAGTTAGGCCAAGGAAAATTTTAAGATCTTCCACGGTGAGGGGTTTCCAAACAATAGGACGGGCATATGAAGAATTTGGATTATTGGCTATATGTTGGCTGGCGTATAGATTACACTGCTCCACAATGTAATTTAGAAGGTCATTGGTAAAAAATAGGTGAAAATAATAAATTGGGGGTTACATTTTCCGACTGTATCTGAGGGCCTGGCTGGGCTGTAAAAAGGGGAATTACAGGTTTTACTGACGTATTGGGCAGCCATGTTGAATACAGTAGAACATCTGGGAGACTAGTATGGGCCCTGCCTTGTTGTTGATGGGATGCTCCGCTGCTAGCATCTGGCCTATCCTCTAGGAAGGTTGCAGAACTGCTGGTGGATGCCTGCTTATCATGGAGTGCTGCCCTGCTAGTGGATGACTGCTGGTGGATGCCTGCTGGTGGATGCCCTGGAGTGTTGCACTGCTGGTAAATGTCTGCATATCATCCTGGAGTGCTGGAGTGTTTTGGGGACACTGTGTTTTGGGGACACTAGCTGGATGATCCATGGGTAAACAGCAGACAAACAGCTAAAAACTCACTGATCTCCTGGCTGCAGCACAGATCTCTCTTCCTCTCCTCACTGACAGGCTCTGTGTGAGGAGAGGAAGAGATGAGAGCAGTTACAATGGCTCTCTATTTACATTACATGACGACTGTGAGTGGACACAGTCGTCATGTGATCAGGAGGGCCAATCTCAGAGCCCTCCTGTCGTGTACCACTGTCCTGCCTATAGGGGGGGAACAGGCAGATTGGGATCACGCAGCTGTGCACTGGCCATGGGCACTACCCAGCATGGCATCGAGTAAGAGAAAGGACCATCATAGACCAGGCAAAATTACGGATTTCTTCCCCCAGCCGCAGCACTTCCACAGCCAAGATGGCACCGGTGGCTCTCCTAGCTCAACACAGGGACGCACTCTGAGACAGGGCTCTGCTTCCAGCGCTTCTCCAACTCATGGTCAGGGGTATGGAAACAAGCAGAGGGCACAACATCAGACCCCATCAGCTACATCCAGCCTGCAAAGACAAAACAAAAGCTGCAAAGCTCATCTACAGCGCTGGAGGTGAGTGCATTAAACTTTTCACTAGATGACACCAGGGAATTACAAGATTCAATCTCTGAATTTCCAACTACCAATCAACTGGTTCTTGATACAACCCTAAAACACATGCTAGTTTCATCGTGGAGCACTTTGCACTCTGACATACTGTGACACACATCGAAACTAAAATGGAGGAGTTTGCCTCCACCTTTAATGAACTGGTAGATTCTCACAATGAGAGGTAAGATGATATGCACTGGATCAAGACAAAACTTGCAGACCTGGAGGATAGATCCAGGTGCAATAGTGTAATGAAAAGGCGTATCCCAGAATCCATTAAACCCCGTGATTTAAAAGCTTACTTCACTAATATCTTAAAGGAAGCTCTCCCAGAAGCCCCTCTGGAGGATTTGCTCATAGATCACATACACCAACTACCAAAACCTAAAGACCTGCCACATCATCTCCCTAGAGATACGATTGCAAGAATCCACGTTTACCACACCAAAGAAAAACTAATGATGGTTACTAGAAACAAAGATAAGCTGTTACATAGACTACAGGATCTGGCATTCTTTGCAGATCTCTCAGCTTATACTATGCAACAAAGGAGAAAACTTTCAACTATCACCAAATCCCTGACTAACCACCACATCTCCTATCACTGGGTATATCCGGCTAAGCTACTAGTAACAAAGGATGACAGCACCTACGTTATTACAACTATGCATGAAGGCTTCTGTCTCTTACATGATTGGCAAATCATAAACCCACAAGATCCCTATTGAGACAGTTCTCCTGGATCTCAAAAGGCTTCCCTTGAAGGATCAGACATAGAAGCGGGTTAACTTTGTGCGCTATGCATACCTACTAATCTTTTGCTCTGCTGAGAATACAGACCACGAATGTTATCTACTTTTTGACACCATTTATTTAGCGGTAATTACTCCGCTCAGATTCTGTTAAGAATCGTCAGTTTTTTCCTTTATTTTCTATTGTTGAACCTACACAGTTCTTGTTAATAGTACAGGGTCATATTGAACTTTCTATTCAGTTGTGTTCTACAGTATCTCACAAAAGTGAGTACACCCCTCACATTTTTGTAAATATTTTATTATATCTTTTCATGTGACAATACTGAAGAAATTACACTTTGCAACAATGTAAACTAGTGAGTGTACAGCTGTCCCCTCAAAATAACTCAGCACACAGCCATTAATGTCTAAACCACTGGCAACAAAAGTTTAGGCAACACCTCTAAGTGAAAATGTCCAAATTGGGCCCAATTATCCATTTTCCTCCCCGGTGTCATGTGACTCGTTAGTGTTACACGGTCTCAGGTGTGAATGGGGAGCAGGTGTGTTAAATTTGGTGTTATTGCTCTCACTCTCTCATACTGGTCACTGGAAGTTCAACATGGCACCTTATGGCAAAGAACTCTCTGAGGATCTGAAAAAAAGAATTGTTGCTCTACATAAAGATGGCCTAGGCTATAAGAAGATTGCCAAGACCCTGAAACTGAGCTGCAGCACGGTGGCCAAGACCATATAGCGGTTTAACAGGACAGGTTCTACTCAGAACAGGCCTCACCATGGTCGACCATAGAAGTTGAGTGCACATGCTCAGCGTCATATCCAGAGGTTGTCTTTGGGAAATAGACGTATGAGTGCTGCCAGCATTGCTGCAGAGGTTGTAGGTGTGGGGAATCAGCCTGTCTGTGCTCAGATCATACGCCGCACAGTGCATCAAATTGGTCTGCATGGCTGTCATCCCAGAAGGAAGCCTCTTCTAAACGCACAAACAGTTTGCTGAAGAAAAGCAGACTAAGGACATGGATTACTGGAACCATGTCCTGTGGTCTGATGAGACCAAGATAAAATTATGTGGTTCAAATGGCATCAAGCGTGTGTGGTAGCAATCAGGTGAGGAGTACAAAGACAGGTGTGTCTTGCCTACAGTCAAGCATGGTGGCGGGGTGTCATGGTCTGGGGCTGCATGAGTGCTGCCGGCACTAGGGAGCTACAGTTCATTGAGGGAACCATGAATGCCAACATGTACTGTGACATACTGAAGCAGAGCGTGATCCCCTCCCTTCAGAGACTGGACCACAGGAAAGTATTCCAACATGATAACGACCCCAAACACACCTCCAAGATGACCACTGAATTACTAAAGAAGCTGAGGGTAAAGGTGATGGACTGGCCAAGCATGTCTCCAGACCTAAACCCTATTGAGCATCTGTGGAGCATCCTCAAACGGAAGGTGGAGGGGCGCAAGGGTTCTAACATCCACCAGCTCCATGATGTCGTCATGGAGGAGTGAAAGAGGACTCCAGCGGCAACCTGTGAAGCTCTGGTGAACTCCAAGAAGGTTAAGGCAGTGGAGGAAAATGGATAATTGGGCCAAATTTGGAGATTTTCATTTAGGGGTGTACTCACTTTTGTTGCCAGCGGTTTAGACATTAATGGCTGTGTGTGGAGTTATTTTGAGGGGACAGCAAATTTACACTGTTATACAAGCTGTACACTCACTACTTTACATTGTAGCAAAGTGCCATTTGTTGTCACATGAAAAGATATAATAAAATAGTTACAAAATGTGAGGGGTGTACTCACTTTTGTGAGATACTGTACCTTAGAAATCTGTTGCACAAGGTGTTTCTACCAAATTATATTTTCATCACTGACCTCAGAGGAAAAAGATAAAGGTAACCATACTTGGACACTCCCACTCGTTCCTACAACACAGGCATGACCTCCTTAGCTAGTAGATCAAGGACTGTCTACACTGACTTACTGAGACTATTACACCTGTACTGTATCGGAGACCACTGCTATGGCTTTGAAAAAGTAATCATTTAATGTGAAGGGACTCAATAGCCCAGCCAAGAGACACATGACATGGAGGAAAACTTCTCAGCTACACTGTGATGTTCTTTGCCTTCAGGAGACACATTTCTCCTCTCTCAAAACACCACCATTTCACCATTGTCACTTTCCACATATATTCTTCCCCAATGCTCCTAAAAAGAACCATGGTGTAGCCATTGCCATAAAAGACACGGTTTCCTTTAAACAAGTGGACATACTCCTCGATGATCAAAGAAGATATATAATCCTAATCTGCGAGATCAATAACACATTGTACACATTGATAAATGTGTACCTTCCCAATGTAAACAACTTTCTTTTCTCAGAAAAGTATAGAAAAAAGATACCTCAGTAAGGCAAGGCCATCTGATACTGTGCGGCAATTTTAACGCAATTCCTAATAAGGACTTAGACATATCCACAACCTACCCAACCCATAGTTACAGAGCTACCTTGAATCACTTCATCAGCACGTCTAATCTGTTTGATGCCTGGTGTTGCCAACATGCCTCAGAAAGGGATTTTACCTTTTTTTCCCAAGCTCATTGTTCTTATTCAAGGATAGAACTTTCTCTAGAGGACAACAAGAAATAAACAAGTAAACAAGAAATATACTTCTTACAAGAGTAGAGAACAACTATCACGAGCTAGACATGAGTTAAGATCACTGTTACTACAGCAACATGACCTTCATATTAGAACACTGAAAGCCAACTCATACAAGTATGGAAACAAAGCAAGTAAATTACTAGCTAACCAGGTCAAGGAAAAAATGTTTAAACAAAAACTTTCACAAATTACTGACCCTATTACTGGTCAGAACATAGTCAATCCAAAAGAAATAGCAGATGCCTTCAGTGCCTATTATACTACATTATATAATTTGCACTCAGATCCTGGTACAGCCCAACCAACTCATTAATACATTTTTAGAATCAATATATCTACCTATAGTGAAACAGAAAGATTTGGAGAATCTCAATTCTCTTAGTACTGTTCCAGAAATAGAGAAAATCATCAGGGCACTCCCACATAATAAGTTACCAGGACCTGGTGGCTTCTCATCAGAGTAATATCAGGTCTATGGATCCATCCTAACACCCTTTTTAACACAGGTCTTTAATGCTGCTGCTGCCAAAGCATCCTTTCCTCCAGAAATGCTATCTGCTACTGTTATCACATTACCTAAACTGGGAAAGGAACCGAATATGCCACAAAATTTTAGCCCGATTTTATTGCTAAATGTAGATGTGAAAGTGTATCCCAAACTATTTGCTAATAGATTAGCCAGTCTTATGCCATCTTTAGAAAAGCAGGACCAAGTAGGGTTTATCTCAGGGTGTCAAGCACCTGATGCAACCAGATGGATGATAAACCTCATTTAATGGAAAAATCAAACAAGCCTTCTCTGCTTCTTGCTTTAGATGTGGAGAAGGCCTTCGATTGCACCCACTGGGGATATCTCTCCAGCGTACTAAGAAAAATTTGGTCTTATAGGTCAAATACATTCAGCAATATCAGCTCTGTACTCTACACCATTGGGTCACGTGTTCACTGAAGGAATGTACTCTGAGCCCTTTCAAATAACTAACAGCACACACCAGGGGTGCCCTTTGTCACCCCTGATCTTTGCTTTACTCATGGAGCTGCTAGCCGAAAGGATCAGATTGCATCCGGATATTATGGGGATAGAATCACGTGACAGACAACACACTATTACGCTGTTCGCCAATGATATTATATTGTCACGTTCTAAGCCACTATGCTCACTTCCTGCAGTTTATGAAATACTCAATATGTTTAATACAGTGTCCTACTATAAAATTAATGCTTCCAAATCCAATATAAAGCACCTCTGTTGATAATGTCACTAAAAACACATTTCAACACAGATTTCCCTTTTAATGAATTAGGGATACACTACAATACCTAGGAATTAAACTAACCCCTTATACTGGTGGTCTTTACAAACCTAACAATACTACAGGAGATAACTCAATAAAGAAATTTTACCTTTCATGGTCAGGTAGATTAGCCACATATAAAATGATACTCTTACCTAAAATACTATACTACTTTCGAACGCTGCCAGTCCATATCCCAACCAGCTTTCTTTCTAGCCTTCAATCCCAACTGACCAATTTACATGGGCGGACAATAAAGCATTTTGTTCATTTCAGATAATGATGAAACATAGAGCAGCAGGGGGAATGGGCTTCCCTCACTTAAGAGATTATTACATGGCAACCCTGTTAGACCAAATAAAATTTTGGTTCCAGCCGGCTCATTTAAAACACTGGAGCATGTTGGAACATGACTGGGCTCAAACAGAAAATCTTAGCTCCCTGTTACTGGTTGATGAGCTATTGCAAACAGAAAAATCCTTCACCCTACCATTGCAGCAGGACTACATGCTTGGAGATACTTTTATAAACATTATGACCCCTCCACAAAAAGTACGAGGATTCCTATCCCCCTCAACTCGCTAAAGTTTATAACACCAGACATCTCCTTCTCTAAATAGATAGCCAAGGGTCTGTATACCATTGAAGATGTGATATGTGATGGATGCTTGATTTCCTTTAAAAGCTTGACCCAAAAATACTCCCTGCCTACTAATGAATCATTTTCCTATACTAGACTATCATCTATAATGAATATTCATAAGCTCTCCTCCATTGACGTGCCAGTCAGGGCATGGTCCTATTGTAACTCAACAGACTCTAAACTCAAAGGTATTATAATGTTCTATGAACTGCTAAATGCTAAATCCACATTTACAAAAAATCTCCATTTTGATAAATGGGAGACAGAACTGGGCCGTTCCTTTTCTGGCTATCAATGACAGAGAGCAATTATCAATGCTCCAATTGCTCAAATTACTGGGAAATGGCCCAGAAACTCCATCTAAGATGGTATCCTACTCCCTACCTAATGGCAAAATGTAAGCTCCCTCGGCGTGGACCGGGATGCGATACGGGGATCTCGTTCTAAGGTGAGTATTTCATAATAAGCTAGTATGCGGTGCATACTAGCTCATTATGCCTTTGCCTTACAGGTTTTTTTTTGTGTGTGTGTTTTTCTTTCCAAGTGCGGGTATACAACCACTTTAATACACCACCTGAAGTGTATTAGAAACAGTACACCACCGAATGCACTGTAGATATAGGCTACACTGGATGCAGAGTATAAATATATATATTTATATTATATATATATATATATATATATATATATATATATATATATATATATATATATATATATATATATATATATATATATATATACTGTATATATTTATTAATACACTGCTTGCACTGACTGAATATAGTCTATGCTAAATGCAGAGTGTATATATACAGTATCTTACAAAAGTGAGTACTCCCCTCACATTTTTGTAACTATTTTATTATATCTTTTCATGTGACAACACTGAAGAAATGACACTTTGCTACAATGTAAAGTAGTGAGTATACAGCTTGTAAAATAGTGTAAATTTGCTGTCCCCTCAAAATAACTCCACACACAGCCATTATTGTCTAAACCGCTGGCAACAAAAGTGAGTACACCCCTTAGTAAAAATGTCCAAATTGGGCCCAAAGTGTCAATATTTTGTGTGGCCACCATTATTTTCCAGCACTGCCTTAACCTTCTTGGGCATGGAGTTTTCTAGAGCTTCACAGGTTGCCACTGGAGTCCTCTTCCACACCTACATGACAACATCATGGTTAGAGACCTTGCGCTCTTCCACCTTCCATTTGAGGATACCCCACAGATGCTCAATAGAGTTTAGGTCTGGAGACATGCTTGGACAGTCCATCACCTTTACCCTCAGCTTCTTTAGCAAGGCAGTGGTCGTCTTGGAGGTGTGTTTGGGGTCGTTATCATGTTGGAATACATCATCTGCGGCCCAGTCTCAGAAGGGAGGGGATCATGCTCTGCTTCAGTATGTCACAGTATATGTTGGCATTCATGGTCCTCTCAATGAACTGTAGCTCCCCAGTGCTGGCAGCACTTATGCAGCCCCAGACCATGACACTCCCACCACCATGCCTGACTGTAGGCAAGACACACTTGTCTTTGTACTCCTCACCTGGTTGCCACCACACACGCTTGAAACCATCTGAACCAAATAAGTTTATCTTAGTTTCATCAGACCACAGAACATGGTTCCAGTAATCCATGTCCTTAGTCTGCTTGTCTTAGGAAGATTTAGGTCTCATTCACACTGCTTGAATACAAAACAGCATCAAGGCGTAGTATATTTGCACAGGAAATGCTATCTCCATGGCTGGACAGCTAAAAAGAAACCATAGAAAACTACTGTATATTAGGCCACGCTATAAAAGTGCAATATCCTTACTATTCACTTAAAGCGGACCTTCACCCTCCCAAGGACGATCCCGCCTCTTCACCCATCCTCTGCAGGAATAGGGCATTTTCTTTTTTTTTTGTTTGTTTACTTTTTTATTTAATTTAAAGCCCACTCCACCACCCCATGCATGTCACTCGCTGTAGGCAAATGACACGCACACTGCCCGCTGTGCCTCCCGGGATATGTGTGTTACATATCCCAGGAGGTATAGCCTTTCATTCAAGAACAGGAGGAGGGGTGGTCCTATCAGCGTGTCATCGAGAGTTCCACCTGCTGAGCCCAAAAGAGCCAGCAAGCCTCTTGATGATGTCAGAGAGAACATGGCGGCGCAGGACGGAGCTGTGGCAGGGCATGAGAGGATCTCAGTGGGTCAATGCTGGATCCACTGGATGGGCGAGTATCCAAAATGTGCAGATTCCACCATCAGGTGACTGGGCCAAATAAAAAAAAGGGGAGGGATGGGGCGTGGCTTGCCGGCATCTGTGATGGCAGCTTAATCCTTCTTCTCCGCTCCAACCCCGGCTAATAGCGGCTTCACAGCACTTCTTCCACCACGAAAAACATCCGTTCACCCCCCCCGCGGGTCACACGGCACCTGGGCGCAATGTTAAAGAGGAGGAAAGAGCGGACTGTGCCTAACAAACTGACTGACTTCTACTCGTATGAGAGAACGGGCAGGGGACAAGATGGCGCTGACAGTTCTGACAGGAATGCAGCTGTGCGGTCTCCTCACACCAGCGGCGGCGGATCACAGCGCTCAGCCTTCTCACAGGCAAACTGTGAGTATTCTCCACCTCGCTCACCCTCTTCTGCCTCCCCTGTGAAATCCAAACCTAGGAGAGAGGATGACACCCCACAGAGCAGCCATAACCTGCCCTTCACTTTACCTCCCTCTGATGTCCAGCACCACACAGCCATAGATAGCTTCCCTGCTTCTGATCAGCCCTTATCTGAGCTCACAATGAAGAACATGCTGATCTCCCTTAAACAATCGCTGTACACAGATCTCTCAGCTGCAGTATCCTCTCTGGCCTCTGTAGTACAGCAACAGGACCAGCGCCTCCAGCATGTTGAAAACAAAATGTCTGACCTTTTCACTGCTCATAATGATATGGTAGATGTATGCACGGAACATGACGATGAAATGCAGGCAATACATCTTAAATTGGCAGATCTCGAAGATCGTTCTCGAAGGAACAACATCAAATTCCGCAACGTACCCGAATCGGTTCAACCACCCGAATTGGTGCGATTCCTACAATCCTTGATGCGCGCACTAGTACCTGACCTCACTGACAGAGATCTGGAAATTGACAGGGCGCATAGGCTACCAAAACCGCCTCACCTCCCGGCGGAAAAACCCAGAGATGTTCTAGCCCGCATACACTTCTTCAATGCAAAAGAAAAAGTGATGTTCGCTGCAAAACGATCGCCTAACCTTCCTGATCCTTTCACAGCCATCGCACTATATGCGGATCTCTCCAAGGTGACCATGGACAACCGTAGGCAACTAGCCACAATTACTAAAGCCCTCCAGAATCATCGCATACCATATAAATGGGGATTTCCCACCAAACTGCTGATCACGTTCCAAAGCAAAACACATGTAGTGCGCACACTTCAAGCAGGCCTCCACTTACTGAGGCTATGGCGCATTATCCCGGAGGATAGCCCAAAACCACCTCCGTCTCCTCCTTCTCAAATGGAAGCCGAGTGGTCCCTTCAAGATGCCTGATGCCTTTGGTGGTGCATGAAGTCTCATATGCCACCCAGCCGGGTGACGGCGGTTAATTGTCTCTTTGAAGCCTATCCTTCCATCCACTGGCTCCACGTTTCTGGAAGCCACTGGAGGAAATCCCCCCTCTGTTTAGATAGATCCAGCAGTATTTCTGCACATTGAACCCGTATTGTTCACGGGCTCTTTCTTTTTACTACCCTTCTCACCCCACACCAGCCTTCACTACGCCTTCTGGACCTGCTCCAACGATCCACTGCTGACGACCTGCCTATCCCGATCATCTCAGACCACAATACCATCTAATCAACATTCCTGGCACATTCCTGACCACACCTAGCACTATCGTTTCAATATAAAGAGCCATACCCAACAACCTTACCATGCCAATCAAACTAACCTCCCTTAATGTCAAAGGCCTAAACAGCCCACAAAAAAGGGCCAATCTGCAAAGAGAACTAACAAATCATAATGCGGACATTGTCTTTATACAGGAGACGCATTTTGCAGAATCCAAAACTCCAAAGCTGAAGCTAAAAGGATACGATACCACATACCTGGCCTCGGGACCGAAGAAAAAAAATGGTGTACTGACAGCTATACGCGCTACTCTCCAGTTCCAACACCTTCACACTTATGCCGATCCACAGGGTCGCTACCTCATTCTTATTTGCTCCATTGCTCAAACCACATACACTCTAGTCAACATCTACGGACCAAACTCCAGACAACTTCGCTTTCTTAGACGCCTCTTCAAGAAAATCAACACCCTACGCCAAGGCAACTTAATCGTGGGCGGTGACCTGAACATTATCGGCGACCCATCCATGGACACCTCTACCAACAAAGACCATCCCCGACCAGCCCTGAATCCCCTACTCCACGACCTGGATCTCTTTGATGTATGGAGAGCACAACATGGATCGGAACGCGATTACACATTCTTTTCTCACCCGCAGCTATCCTACTCACGCATTGACTCCTTCATAGTAGACAAATGGACACTCCAAAATGTTATGGACTCTGATATTGGTCTCATCACATGGTCAGACCACGCCCCTATTTCGATCACCCTTGGCGACCGTAGACCGGGACCACCGAGAATATGGAGACTTGACACCTCCCTTCTGGAGGACCCTAAAGTCCTACAAGAAATAGAGACTGAACACCACTCCTTCTTTGAACTCAATGACTTGCCTGATACCGACAAATTTATACTATGGTCAACCTACAAAGCTTACCTTAGAGGTATTTTCATAAAGCTTAGTAAACGAGCGAGACGACAGAGGACCCAGCAGATTGATGAGGTTTTATCTAACATTTCCGAAATAGAAAAAATAAACAAATCTTCCCCCTCCCACATGCAAACTCTTAAACTCCTGGAGCTAAGACAAAAACTACGCATCCTTCTGCTACATAAATTCGAACTTAACTTTAAATTCTCCAAGGCCAATTTTTATGCTTTAGGTAATAGGGCTGGATCACTACTAGCAAAACAAGTAAAAGCCCATCGCACAAAAGCCAAAATTCTCTCTCTCCGACACCCCACTTCAAAACAACTCTTAACCAACCCTCAGGAAATTGCAGATGCGTTTAGTGAATTCTACGCATCACTCTATAATCTTAGAAATGACCCTCTCACTCCCCAACCTACAGCGGAACAAATTTTTAGCTATTTAGACCAGATTAAATTGCCTAAAATTTCAGAGGCACAATTCGAAACTGTCTCTAAACCATTCACTAATGAAGAAGTCCTCAAGGCCATAAACACCCTCCCTCTCCATAAATCCCCGGGAGAGGATGGCTATTCCAACCTATTCTACAAAAAATTTGCCACCATTTTAGTCCCTAAACTAACAGACCTCTTCAACACTGCTGGTTCCTCTGGCTCTTTGCCTACAGATATGCTGCGCTCACTTATAGCAACCATTCCAAAACCTGGGAAAGACGCCTCTGTTGCCTCTAACTATAGGCCAATCTCGCTTTTAAATACCGACATCAAGCTGCTCGCCAAAGTTATCGCCAACAGACTGATGATGTTTCTCCCAGAGCTGGTCCACCCAGACCAGGTTGGGTTTATCCCAGGCAGGCAGGCAGCTGACGCAACTAGAAGGGTGCTCAACCTCGTCCATCAAGCTACGCAGAGTCGAACGCCTTCTCTGCTTCTGTCCCTAGATGCAGAGAAGGCGTTTGATAGGGTACACTGGAACTTCCTCCAGGCAGTGCTGACAAAGTTCGGTATTACCGGTTGGTTCCAAAACGCAATCCTTTCCTTATACTCTAAACCATCAGCTACAGTGTTCACTGGGGGGACGATATCTGCTCCTTTTGAAATATCTAATGGTACACGGCAAGGGTGCCCCCTCTCCCCACTTCTTTTTGCTCTACTAATGGAACCCTTGGCCTCCAAAATAAGATCCAAACCCCTAATCTCTGGCATACCATGTAATGGTACAGACCACAAAATTAGTCTATATGCAGACGACGTAGTTCTAATGGTCACTAACCCCATCCAGTCCCTACAGACTATACAAAACATCCTTCACCAATTCAGCTCTATCTCTTATTATAAACTAAATGCCACAAAATCCATGGTTCTCCCTATACATCTCCCTCCTCAATTGGCTACCCACCTAAAATCCACCACGCCTTATGTATGGACAAACACGTCTATTCCCTACCTGGGAATCCTGCTAACCCCCAATCTAAACCGATTGATCGACTTGAACTTCCATACCTTCTCTCGAAATTTACCCACGCTACTGAAATCTCTACGCTGCATGGGTCTCTCTACACTGGGGCGTATAGCTACCTTCAAAATGATAATACTGCCAAAACTTCTCTACTTATTCCGAACCCTCATCTTACCTATTCCTTGCTCCCTCCTGACCACAATCCAGAGTCAAGTAACTAAATTTATCTGGAACTCTAAACCACCTAGATGTGCCAGCTACATACTCACTAGACCCTACAAATTAGGCGGAGCTGGGCTGCCTCATATTGGCAACTACTACTACGCCTCCATATTGGACCAACTGTACTATTGGTGGCATCCTACACCTGAAAAACAATGGTCCACCATTGAAACCTCCTATTCTCCACTGGCTAACCTAACTGACCTCCTCTTATTATCGACGGCCGGCTACTCCCCAACACCTAGATGCACTAATCCTATGATATCTGCCTCTCTACAGGCATGGAATAGACTTCTTACCGCGTACCCCCGGGACTCACCTAGTAAGACATTACCATTACCACTAAGAGCCCTGTCCTCCTGCATTCCAGACTTGAACCTCTCCCGGTGGCACAAAGCTGGTATACTGGTCATTGGTGACTTGATCAACCACAATTCAGTACATTTGTTTGCAGATCTGCAAACTAAATTTCAACTCCCATACTCAGAAGCTTACACGTACACTAGAATCACTCACTTCTTGACCACGACCAAACTACCCTCCACAGTAAAAATTCCTGTACCAATCTACCTACATTACTTCTCTAACCCATCCCCTAGCAAAAGTATTTCCAGGATATACTCCTGCCTTAATGACACCAGACCCTGCTCTCAGGTGCACTCCTTAAATAAATGGGCCGAAGAACTGAATGTCCCCTTCACCCAAACTCAATGGCTACAGGCCTTTACAGACACCTTTCAGGCATCTCACTGTTCCAACCACTGGAAATCCTACCAGAAAACCATCCACAGATGGTACCTCACACCCTACCAACTCTCAAAAATGTACCCTGGCCACCCTCCATCATGCTGGAGGAACTGCGGAAGTATAGGTTCCATTGCACATACCCTCTGGTTCTGCAAATCCCTTACATCCTTTTGGAACCAAGTATTCGCTTTACTCTCCTCCATTACTGGGACGTCCTGCCCTCCGTCCCCAGCTCTAGCCCTGCTACATATTGGCTTGGACAAAATACCATTCTCAGCTAGATGTATTATTATTCACCTACTCTATGCTGCCAAATTAAATATCACTAGATTATGGAAAACTGCTAGAATTCCCTCCATCTTGCATACTATCGCTGACCTCAACTTTCAATGTGAAATGGAGAGAATAGTAGCCAGAAAAAACTCACGTTTACGTAAATTCAAAGATATGTGGTCTCTTTGGTTACAACATCCGAAATGTACTGTTCAACTGTAATTACCCTGGTGTAAACTACTTATGGATCGTTTATCCCTTCATTCACAACCTGCTGGTGCCCTTCTCCCTCCACCTCCTATTTCCCCTCCCCCCATCCCTAACCCCCCCTCCCCCCCTTTTCTTTCCCGTCTAGAACCTGTTACTACTCGACAACCATCCTTTGTTCAACATTCTACTGTTTCAAACCACCACAGTGTTAATTAACGAATAGACAGTTTCTGTATCTGTATATGTCACTACTGTTATGACTCTAACATGTATGTACCTGTTTAAAACTTCAATAAAAATTACAATTCAAAAAAAAAAAAAAAAAAGGGGAGGTCGGCCAGAGTTCCTCTTTAAATTAATTTATTGCAGCCTTCTGCCTCTAAGTGTGGCTGTGCATTATAAAGAATTCCTCTTGGGAGAGGGGTCATTCTTTTCTCTCATTGCAGAGCAAGTCTCCTGTTTCCAAACAGCATCCTTTAGTGATTCAGTGAAAGAAGCAGCTATTTTACACAAAGGTATACAAACACGTTTCCAGTCCATGGCTCTCAGAGAAGGATTTATCTTAAAAAAGGAATTGACTTAAAAAACTATTGTATGATATATATTTTTTTTCATAGCCTGCAGGTACAAGTACAAATACATAATGTTTAGTGTAACTATATTATACATGTAAAATGTAAAGAAAGAGCATTGCGAATAACCAATCTGGATGACACAAAGGCACGTACAAACTCTCAGTTACAGAAAAGATATTACAAAGCTTGGGAATATTCAAAAATGATAATAAACTATTGTACAAACATGGATACTATGAGTTTTAATGTTGAGGTTACAATCAAAAATGACATAAGATTCTTCATATATTTGTTATCTTTCATAGACAAAAAATTGAATAAGCCATTACATTGCTTCCTATACTAAATTTCCAAGTTACAATGTTCAATTTTGCCTTATTTAATTTCCAAAGTTTCATACACATCCACAGACCAATTTAAAGTGGATGTTAACCCTCACATACTGTATACCCAGTGAACTGAACAGCCTCAGATGATACACAGAGATTAAACAAATCTCCCTACTTAAGTTTTACATGTATATCTGCTGTCTTCAGCTTGCTATATTCTTTAGAAAGTGCACATGGTGTTAGAAATTTTCTCTTCCTGTTCAGCACTGGGAGTCAAGTCTTGGCATACACTGTGTGACAGCTGATTGGAGGAATGGCACCCACTCCCCCCCTCCACATAGGCAGAGGAAGGAAGGAATGTGCTGTGAATAGACCAGCTCTCTGCTAATCTATTTATAGCACCCACCCCGACACAAATTTCAGGCTGGTTTTATCTCAGTTGTCAGAAAACTTGTCAGAATTTATCATGCTGATAACAGAAGAACTGAGCAGCAAAAAGACACCGAACTTAGGGCTTTGGAGAGAGATAAGAAAACACTGCAGATCTATGTGCCTAGATCATATTTCATGAATCAGGTTTGCATCTACTTTAATCAGTGCAGTAAAAAATAACAGATAAACCTATGTGCATCAACTTAAATAGTTTAAAGTGATTGTAAAGTCTTGTATTTTTTCTTTAAAAATAATAAACAATCTTATACTTACCTGCTCTGTTGCAGTAGATTTGCACAAAGCAGCCTTGATCCTCCTCTTCTCAGGTCCCTCTTCTGTGCTCCTGGCCCCTCCCTCCTGTTGAATGCACCCACACCCAAGCCGAGCCTGTGTCCATTCGGATATTAAGTTGTGGTTCGGCCCCGCCCCCTATCTCTCCTGAATGGCTAACTGACTTTGACAGCAGCAGGAGCCAATGGCACCCCTGCTGTGTCTAATCCAATTAGGAGGGAGAGTTCTTGGATGGCCATGACACTCGTGGAGATCACTGGATAGAGATAGGGCTCCAGTAAGTATTAGGGGAGCTGCTGCACACAGAAGGCTTATTAACTTAATGCATAGAATGCATTAAGATAAAAAACCTTCTGACTTTACAACCAATTTAATTAAATACAATAACAAAAGATGTAAGATTGATCCACAAGTCAAAAATTAGATGCAACATTATGCTCATAACTCAATATGCCCAGTAACCCATAGCAATCTTAATCACAAAGGTATAATCTGACTAGACTCTCACTTAGGTAAGTTACTCTTTGAACATTACTCAAATCTGATGATTAGCAATACCTAAAGTTGCACTAAGATCAGAAATAACTGTAAAAAATGTATATTCCGATCATCAATAAATCATAAGATCATTAGGAAGATTTAGGTCTCATTCACACTGCTTGAATACAGAACAGCATCAAGGCGTAATATATTTGCACAGGCAATGCTATCTCCATGGCTGGACAGCTAAAAAGAAACCATAGAAAACTACTGTATATTAGGCCACGCTATAAAAGTGCAATATCCTTACTATTCACTTAAAGCGAACCTTCACCCTCCCGAGGACGATCCCACCTCTTCACCCATCCTCTGCAGGAATAGGGCATTTTCTTTTTTTTTTTGTTTAATTTTTTATTTAATTTAAAGTCCAATCCACCACCCTATGCATGTCACTCTCTGTAGGCAAATGACACGCACACTGCCTGCTGTGCCTCCCGGGATATGTGTGTTACATATCCCAGGAGGCATAGCCTTTCATTCAAGAACAGGAGGAGGGGGTGGTCCTATCAGCGTGTCATCGAGAGTTCCACCTGCTGAACCCAAAAGAGCCAGAAGGCCTCTTGATGATGTCAAAGAGAACATAGTGGCGCAGAATGGTGCTGTGACAGGGCATGAGAGGATCTCAGTGGGTCAATGCTGGATCCACTGGATGGGTGAGTATCCAAAATGTGCAGATTCAACCATCAGGTGACTGGGCCAAATAAAAAAAAGGGGAGGTCGGCCAGAGTTCCTCTTTAAATGAATAAATACTATCTTCTAAATTATTTTACCAAACAGTAACCAGTGGTCATTGATGCGTAGATGCCCAAATCATGTAGCATTCCCAAACGTGTAGCACTAACTCACGGTGGAGCTGCTGGTTTAAATCGGGCTGTTACCATCACCTTTGTTACCTCAATTTCACCAGAACCGGGTCTAGGGTCCCGTTGAGTTTAATACCAGACAGTGTAGACACCAGAGACTTGAGTATCTTTTCCAATGCTTTAATAAAGAGTAACTGAAGGAAGTAGCAGGAAAGAGGTAGAAGAAGAGTTGCAGGGAAGTTCAAATACCTTTTCTTGATGTAGTATTATGAATTGGAATCTTGTAGATGAATGTACTCTCCTTTTAGGGTTGAATCTTTGCCCGCCCAGATAGGTTTCTCTCACTAACCTAGCAACCGGCACGCAGCACGAACAAAAGTCTCTGCCACAGACTTGAATGGAATAGAACGATCCTCTGCCACAGGATGTAATGGTTTACGATGGACAGCAAGCACAGCACTAGAACCTTTAAGCCAACCATGCAGTAGGTTAACTTTAGGATGCGTCCTCCAACTGAGTCACCAGGCCCCTCTCCAGACCAGCACTCTGCATGATCCTTCCATGACGGGTCCTCCCCTGGGATCTTCTCAGTTGTCCAGCTTCTTCCGACAGGACAGACAGCACAGGACCATTCCCTCGCTGCTGGGGTAGGCCCCAGACAGGCTTCTGGGCCCACCCACACGCTGCAGCAACGTGGTCCTCCCGGTCGGAGGACCACGTGGTACCACGTGGTAGTACTCCTAACACATACATGTCAGCCAGGAGGGCCAGCAGGTGGAATGAAACAGACTTAAAACATGGCGTCTTTCCCATAAATATCCTCTCCCAGAATGCAACTCGGAGGACCACCTAGTTATCTCCGGGACAGAAGAGCACCCATACGCTTCAGCCCATTGCCTTTCCAACACCGACCCATGGCGACAACGACACCCACAGGCACAGTGTGAAACTACATGCAACACAGCAACTGGAACAGAGGCTAAATCTGACTGTGTATAAAACAGATAACCCAATAAATTTACCTATAAGTGGTAGATGAAAATCTACCAGCGCTACATCTCTTCCCACATATTTTCCTTTTAATGGAAACAAACTAAAGTAACTTGAAAAGTCCATCCCTATCTCTGAGTGGATTACATCCTTTCAATAAAGAAAGTCCAGCTAACAAAGAATCTTTGAATTTAAAAACGCTGAGGTGAATATTATCTCTTGACCACGGAGATCTCTAGACACTGACACTTTCTAACTACACACTCCAAAGTTCCTTTTCATAATCACCAATAAAACCGAGGATCTGGCAATGTCAGTTTCTTTCCTAGTTTATCCACGGTAGTGATAAAGTACACAACATCATCTTTTCCAGGTCTGCAAATGACCACTTTGTCAGCATAGATGTGCCGACTAGGGATGAGCTTTGAGTTCGAGTCAAACTCATGTTCGACTCGAACATTGGCTGTTCGCAAGTTCGCCGAACAGCGAACAATTTGGGGTGTTTGCGGCAAATTCGAATGCCGCGGAACACCCTTTAAAAGTCTATGGGAGAAATTAAAAGTGCTAATTTTAAAAGCTTATATGTAGGTTATTGTCATAAAAAGTGTTTGGGGACCTGGGTCCTGCCCCAGGGGACATGGATCAATGCAAAAAAAAGTTTTAAAAACGGCTGTTTTTTCAGGAGCAGTGATTTTAATAATGCTTAAAGTCAAACAATAAAAGTGTAATATCCCTTTAAATTTCGTAGCTGGGGGGTGTCTATAGTATGCCTGTAAAGGGGCGCATGTTTCCCGTGTTTAGAACAGTCTGACAGCAAAATGACATTTCGAAGGAAAAAACCCATTTAAAACTACTCGCGGCTATTGCATTGCCGACAATACACATAGAAGTTCATTGATAAAAACGGCATGGGAATTCCCCACAGGGGAACCCCGAACCAAAATTAAAAAAAAAAAATGACGTGGGAGTCCCCCTAAATTCCATACCAGGCCCTTCAGGTCTGGTATGGATATTAAGGGGAACCCCGGCCAAAATTTAAAAAAAAATGACGTGGGGTTCCCCCTAAATTCCATACCAGACCCTTCAGGTCTGGTGTGGATTTTAAGGGGAACCCCGCGCCAAAAAAAAAAAACGGCTTGGGGTCCCCCCAAAAATCCATACCAGACCCTTATCCGAGCACGCAACCTGGCAGACCGCAGGAAAAGAGGGGGGGACGAGAGTGCGGCCCCCCCCTGAACCGTACCAGGCCAGATGCCCTCAACATTGGGAGGGTGCTTTGGGGTAGCCCCCCCCAAAACACCTTGTCCCCATGTTGATGAGGACAAGGGCCTCATCCTCACAACCACCCGGTGACCCCGCCACCCTCTGACACACGGTGACTTGATGGGACTTCCTTGTGACGTCACGGGGAATGCCACAGGGAAGTCCCGTCAGGTCCCGTGCGTCAGAGGGGGGCGGGGTCACCGGGTGGCCCCGCCCCCCATTATTTAAGGACCGTCAGACGAGGAGACGCCGTCACACAGCGGGAGCCTCCCTCCATGCCAGCATGGATTCGGAGCAGCCCGGAGAAGAAAATGAAGAAGAGAAGAAGAGAAGAAGGAAGAAGAAAAGAAGATGAAGAAGAAGATGAAGAGAAGAACAGGAGCCTCCCCCCATGCCATGGGTGCGGAGCGGCAGAGGAGAAGATAGAAGACGCCGCGGAGGAGATGCTGGATGAGAATGCCGGAGGAAGAACCAGAAGAACCAGAAGAAGAAGAAGATGAAGGAAGATAGAAGAAAGAAGAAGCATTTAAATAAAGGAATTGTCAAAAACTGTCTCTTGTCATTTTTAACATTTTTGACAGTTTTTTAGTTAAATGGTAGGGTTAAGTACCCCCTTACCATTTCACACAGGGGGGGCCGGGATCTGGGGGTCCCCTTGTTAAAGGGGGCTTCCAGATTTCGATAAGCCCCCCACCCGCAGACCCCCACAACCACCGGCCAGGGTTGTGGGAATGAGGCCCTTGTCCTCATCAACATGGGGGCAAGGTGTTTTGGGGGGCTACCCCAAAGCACCCTCCCAATGTTGAGGGCATGTGGCCTGGTACGGTTCAGGAGGGGGGGCGCACTCTTGTCCCCCCTCTTTTCCTGCGGCCTGCCAGGTTGCGTGCTCAAATAATGGTCTGGTATGGATTTTTGGGGGGACCCCACGCCGTTTTTTTTTTTTTTTTGGCGCGGGGTTCCCCTTAAAATCCAGACCTGAAGGGTCTGGTATGGAATTTAGGGGGAACCCCACGTCATTTTTTTAAAATTTTGGCCGGGGTTCCCCTTAATATCCATACCAGACCTGAAGGGCCTGGTATGGAATTTAGGGGGACTCTCACGTCTTTTTTTTTAAATTTTGGTTCGGGGTTTCCCTGTGGGGAATTCCCATGCCATTTTTATCAATGAACTTCTATGTGTATTGTCGGCAATGCAATAGCCGCGAGTAGTTTTAAATGGGTTTTTTCCTTCGAAATGTCATTTTGCTGTCAGACTGTTCTAAACACGGGAAACATGCGCCCCTTTACAGGCATACTATAGACAACCCCCAGCTATGAAAATTAAAGGGATATTACAATTTTATTGTTTGACTTTAAGCATTATTAAAATCACTGCTCCTGAAAAAACGGCCGTTTTTAAAACTTTTTTTGCATTGACCCAGGTCCAGGTCCCCAAACACTTTTTATGACAATAACTTACATATAAGCCTTTAAAATTAGCACTTTTGATTATTCATGTTCGTGTCCCATAGACTTTAACGGTGTTCGCGTGTTCGAACAAACTTTTTTCCTGTTCGCATGATCTGGTGCGAACCGAACAGGGGGGTGTTCGGCTCATCCCTAGTGCCGACCATAGTTCCAATGTAGGAAACATCCATTGAAGCGTTCATCTATGGCAACAGAATACCCAGCTCTCCAGAAAGGTTTTGGCACAAACAAATAGTCCCAAACAGCTTCATGGTACCACTGCTCCCGGTTGGCCTCAATTTCCTGCATAATGTCCTGAGTAACAGAGAAATTCCAGACCATATTCTGTAGCAACTCGCTTGGTGAGCACTCTCTGTAAACGGGCAAGTTTAGGCAAAGGTCTATTTTTCCCCAAACCAGGAGGCACACAGGAATTTGGTGATTTACTCACCATAGATCCGACGGGTGTCGAGAGCAAACTAGCAACTTTAGACAGTGTCTCTTTGGTAGTACTGTGCGGCTCCACACAAGGTAATGTCTTCCCAGAATTCAGGGCTGTCCACTCTGAGAAGGTTAAAACAGAAGCAACATCTTCACCCTGGGCCCACAACAGTTCCTGTGACATTGTTTCAAACACATCATCATCACCGGAGAGATCCGACATAGAATCTACCTGCGAGTCTCTGAACTCTTCTGCTGGCAGATATTTACAAAGAGTCCCAGATATGTTCCCCTTTGAACTCTCACCCGATCCTGATGTGGACTTCTCCAGATCCATGTATTTCTCCGGCTCCGGTTCGGGTAGTCTCTGGGGTAGGCCTCGACCATGGCCGCGGGAAGCCTTCACATATCCCACCTTCCTTGGAACAGGTGCAACGGGGATAGGTATAGTAGACGTGGAAATAAAGGTGATGTCCACTGAGGAAGCGGTAACAGCAACAACTACCTCAGGAACACTCACGGTAGCAGACAAGATCACGGCCTGTTGCTCTCCAGCAGCAATGGCAGTAGTTTCCACTGTGGCAATTCCTGTAGCCCAATCCACACGATAAGCATGGGGCGACATGGTAGGTTGCTCCACCGTGAACAAATATTCTCCGCACTGCAAACATCGGACAAATGGACAGAGATGTATGGCCAGTCCTTCACACTTGTGGCAAAGCATGCCCAGCCCTTCGATATCTCCAACAGTGTATAGTCAAACCTCCCCTGCGGCTTCAAACAAATGCCGGTATCTGTTAGCAGGGTTCCGGTCAGCATAGCACCCGCATGGCACTTGTAGGGAACATCTTAGATCCCACAGTCGACGGTACCAATGGAAAAGAAGACATGGCTGTACTCTGATCCTCTCAGCACGATCACGAGGCCTCTCTTCTCCTTTGGCGCCAACACACACACGCTCTGCAGCGTATGTATGTATTTGCAAATGTGTGAAAGCTAAACCCCTGTTTTTAAGGTTGAATATGTTTTTATTATTATTAATAAAGTTAGAAAATGAAAAACATTCACAATAAATGAGTGCAATTGCACATATACAAAATAAAAATAAATAAACCCCCGTTTTTACCACATACTGTTAGACAATATAATTCAGCTGGTTGCAGGCTGGTCGGTAAGTTGAGCTGGGAATTTTCTTTGGTTTTTGTTTGACATGTGTCACCCCTTCCATGTGCTCCTTACAACAAAGGCCAGTTATAGGTGAGGGTAGTGGCCATTTGCTTGTACCAAGTCAAATTTAGCTGCATCAACAAATATTGGTTAACTTGACAACTTGCATACCTAAATTTTATTACAATTGTTTAGGAACACATTAAAGGCTTTTATACCTTTTAAAGACACAAGGATTTTATTTGGTACACTGTCCTGTTTTTTTTATATAAGAATTGTTTTTTATTTCATTCTTTTTAATCTGTTATTACATTTGGCAATTACAGTACTAAAGAAATTACCTTTGTAGATGCAACTTCAGCCTGAAGGTGACAGTGTTCATCTGTATACTAAAAACATAATTTTTTCAGTGAGGTTTTCAGTTTGCACATGATCATACTGTAATGCACGGACAGGTTTAAATACAAATTGAAAGTTGGAAAGGGTTACCTAAGAAACAGGATGTGAAAACTTGACCTAAAATTATTAGTAGTCAGAATTTAGTATTAGCTTTCTTTTAGTGAACAAGGGCTCAAGGTGTACTTGAAATACAGGCAGAGCGGTACAAAGTAAATATTGTATGGTTTCACTACCTTTTTACCCCCACTCCTTGAGCTGGAATAGCCCCCCCCCCCAAAAAAAAGCTCCATACTCTATACTACCAAATTCTTATTACAAAGGTCCTCGATGCTTATATTCTTCTCATTAGCTTCTTCACTTGACGTCTGCATGTGTGCAATAGAGCCCTATAGACTTCTGCCCCCTCATCCCATGGAAATATATAGTTTCTACTATGCACATCGGGTTAAGAAGCCAGTGCAAAAGGCCTTGGTGGTGAAAACTTTTGGGGGAGAAGTAACCAGACGTTTGGATTATTCCATTTCCAATGGGTGGGGCAAAATGCTAGGTAAATTTTGTTTGAAAGTCCTTTTACTTTAATGTAACCTAAAGAGTTTGAATACTGTATAACAATAAATGAAAATATTTATTCATGCCATGTTTCAGGAAACTATTAAAATGCATCAGGCAATGTAAAGTATTTTAAAGCCTTTTGCGTTGTTTTTTTCTCAATATATATTTAATATATTGTTATGTTTACAGTACATCAACGCTAAAGTAAATGACCAACACAGTATCAATTATTGACAGTTCCAGTTAAGAGTGCTTATTTGTTATTCCTTGCATAACAACAACATACTTTTTACATCTTTTTCCTTTATTCTATTAGCAGTCTCTAAGGACATTAATTGTTTATTACCACAGTGACATTTTTTATATACATATTTACAAAAATTAATTTGCTGCTGGGATCTTGATACCAATCTCTATCTCATTTTTTAAATTATGTACAGTATATTTTATTTCTTTAAAGCAAATTGCCAATGTATATTGTGTTTTTGCTAAACCAAACTACCAATGGCAAAATAGTTGATATATCATTTGTAAATATTACTCTTGGAACTTCTGTAGTTTAAAACATATAGATTATCTTCAGGTTCTTATAAGAATACCTCCTGAATTGTATTAACAATGAATGTTTCTTATACTTAACAATTAAATTCCATGCTCCATTAGGTGTAAAAAATATATTTTCTGTCAAGATGATAAAGCTTGATTATATTCTTTAAAGGTTTGGAAACTTTAAAGCACATATTTCTTTGTCTCTAAAATAATGGCTCTGACTTTCTCTTCTGATTGATAGCTTACTCTTTTCACAAGTACCTATAATTGTCTGTTCTCATAGGTATGCATGTCTAGTGTTTGTACAAGGAAAGATATTTTCATTTGATGATAAGGACTACTTTTATTCCCAGTTTCACAATACTCACTACATTATTGATCTTTTTTGAGTAAATATCATATAGTTATTTTGTAGTAATGATACTTGAGCAATTTGTATCTGTTTTCTCTTAAGCTATCCCAAAAAGTCTCATAAATAGGTATGTCATCAAAATGATTGGTAATGGGCAAATAATGGAGGGCTAATTGTCTTAATGTACACAGAGCCACATCAATTTGTTTTTTTTTATATCCGTCTGGAGTTCAAGTGGTTGTGAAGGTGAAAGGTTTTTTACCTTAATGCATATGCATTAAGGTAAAAAAAACTGTGCAAAGGGGGAACTCAGTGGATGGGAGGGGAGGAGCCTGGATTGTCAGGGGGGGATGGAGAGGAGGATTGGGGCTGCATTATGCAAAACCATTGCACAGAGCAGGAGCTAAAAATAATACATTTTATGCATTTTCTTACATTGATTCATTTAGTTACTACCTCCACTAAATAACAACTTCCCACTATAAAGACTGCAAGCATCTTTGGTTGCTAGGATGCAAGCAAGGCACTACCTCCTACCATCCAAAGACCGTAGATGCCTACATTCAGGGCTGCCAATAGGGATTGGCTATCTGTTTGAGTCGAACATGAGTTTGACTCGGACATTGGCTGTTCGCCCGTTGCCGAAACGCGCACAATTTGGGGTGTTCGCGGCAAATTCGAAAAGCCGCGGAACACCCTTTAAAAGTCTATGGGAGAAATCTAATGCTGATTTGCTAATGCTAATTTTAAAGGTCAATATGCAAGTTATTGTCATAAAAAGTGTTTGGGGACCTGAGTCCTGCCCCAGGGGACATGTATCAATGCAAAAAAAGTTTTAAAAACAGACATTTTTTCGGGAGCAGTGATTTTAATAATGCTTAAGGTGAAACAATAAAAGTGAAATATTCCTTTAAATTTCATACCTGGGGGGTGTCTATAGTATACCTGTAAAGTAGCGCATGTTTCCCGTGTTTATAACAGTCCGAGAGCAAAATGACATTTCTAAAGCAAAAAAAAAAGTCATTTAAAAGTGCTTGCGCCGGCTATTAATGAATTGTCGGTCCCGACAATACACATAAAAGTCATTGAAAGTCATTAAAAAATAAAAAAAAATTTGTAGGGGTCCCCCAAAATTCCATTATCAGGCCCTTCAGGTCTGGTATGGATATTAAGGGGAACTCCGCGCCAAAATAAAAAAAAAATGGTGTGGGGTTCCCCCCAAAAATCCATACCAGACCTGATTTTAAGGGGAACTCTGTGCCAAAATTTTTAAAAAAAATGGCGTGGGGTTTCCCCAAAAATCCACCCCAGACCCTTATCTGAGCACACAACTTGGCAGGCCACAGGAAAAGAGGAGGGTACGAGAGAGCGCCCCCCTCCTGAACCATACCAGGCCACATGCCCTCAAAATGGGTAGGATGTCCCCATGTTGATGGGGAGAAGGGCCTCATCTCCACAACCCTTGCCCAGTGGTTGTGGGGGTCTGCGGGTGGGGGGGCTTATCGGAATCTGGAAGCCCCCTTTAACAAAGGGGACACCCAGATCCCGGCCCCCCCTATGTGAATTGGTAAGGGGTACATTGTACTCCTACCATTTCACAAAAAGAAAGTGTCAAAATGTAAAAAAACCACAGGAGATGGCTTGGGACAAGTCCTTTATTAAAAATAAAAACATAAAAAATAAAAAAGAGATTCCAGCGATGTAATCCAATAAATTCATGCTCCTACTCCAGCGATGTAATCCAATTCTCGATCTCCAGCAATGGATGATGGATTTCCATTGCATCAGAGGGGGGCGGGGTCACCCGTACACGTCACTGGGAAACCCCAGCGTTTCCCCTTGTCAGAGGGGGACGTGGTCACGTGACGGGTGGCCCCGCCCTTAGCTACATAAGAGCTGACAAGCTGGCAGCGCGTCAATGGCTGGGTGCCTCCGGTGGAGGCAGGATCCTGTGCGTGTTCCTCGCTGGAGTCGCTGGAGATCATCCATCGCTGGAGATCGAGAATTGGATTACAAATCTTAGAAACCCGAGATAATGACAATGGACTTTGTAGGGGAGGCCTGGTCTGGCTACATGAGTGAGTTACATAACAATTGTAACACGTTTACTAGGGATGATCTAGCGCTCAACCAATACCTTGCTAAGGCCAGAAGACTTCTGAAAAAGAAGTTGAATCTATACTGGCACATTGAATTTTTCCAACAGTACATATTAGATAACATTTGTCCAACTGGACTCAGGATACAATTGTTCCCTTCCTTTAAGAATGTTACCCCGGAACTAAAATGGTTATGGGAACAAGAACTTACAAAATGTAGTATAGAACTGTTTAGACTCTTAGTGGCCCAGTATAGGACAGATCTAGCGGCGCTAGACCAAGAACTCATTTCCCTACAGACACAACAAGATGTGGTAAAAAGCCATGCTCAGTTTGACAAAAAATGGCAGGAGTTGAAGGAATACTTGAACAGACTTAATAAGGACATCATATCAAAGAAACAAACTAAAATGTTTAGGGACAAGACGGCCTTCGTGGAAGGCTATGCTTACCGGTGGCATTCGATGCCACAAAACAAAAGAACGAGACAGGGCACCAATAATAGCCATAATGGCCCAAGTTATTCTTCCAGAGAGGAAGACACTGAATCGGACTCATCTCTTGCCTCCTCTTCTACACGACCCCCTTCACAATTCACTAATACACGTACTAATTCTGACTCTGGCCCACGTAAAAGAAGTTTGGAAGGGAACCAACCTCGTACCCCACCCCCCAAAAAACGACCTGATGAAATCACCAAACAACATCCACAAATAGCTAAAACGCAACCCCAATGCCCCCATCCGGGCCCTAATGTAGGGATCACGGAAGGTACCCACTCCATCACACACTTAGGCCGCCTAGCCATACAGGTACTCACAATGTTACAAAACCCAACAGGATCTAATGTGAATCCTGTCCTCAATATTGGCCCTAGTGGCCCTAATACGATGACACGTGGTACCACCAAAACGACCCCACACCAACCAAACACTACAACACCAGTAATGTTTCCTACTAAACAAAGCACGTTGGATGCTCATGTTACTTCTGTAGTAGCACCGTCCCCAAATTTTCCCTCACTCCTGAACCCACCCCTCCCACGTAGAACTGGACATCATGAACCTTACTCCTTACTCTTTTTCTCAAGCAGATTTTGATCTCCTAAGATTTGGTCTTAGCTTCTGCCCTACCCCACATATGGATAAATATGATACCATTAAAGATCTATATCTCTTCTGTAGAAGACTAACTTACAAATATTTATTTGATGATCAATACATACGCTCTAAAAAAGACAAGGAACTTTCTGAAAGTATCAAACACTTCACCATGGAGGAATTTAGGCCCTTTAGAGATCTTATCCTCCTATTGGAGGAGAATGAGAGGTCCGACTCTCTAACAACTTCGACTGACACGACTACTCTGTCAGTGCCGAAACCCAAAAAATTCAAACCGAAGTCTAGAGAATTTCCAGACCTTATGACTAACCCACATATTTGGGCATTCCTTACAGCTGCCACAAGCGACCTAAGGCGACTGACACTAGATCCACTACCAAAGAATCTACGTTCTGAACAACTACAATCCCTAAAAAAATTACGTAATTGCCCTGATCTGATTATTAAACAGTCGGACAAAGGGGGCAATATTGTACTGATGACTGAACAACAATATATTAAAATGTGTCTCAACATCTTAAATAATAAAACGTGGTATCGCAAAATCACTGCGAGCGCCAGTCACCACTTTGCTAACGAATACAAATCTCTTATAGGGGAGGCATACTATACGGGCTTGATAGACCAGGATACATACAACTTCTTGGACAACAAATTTCCTCACATGGCTACATTCTATGCATTACCAAAGGTTCACAAGAGCCTGAAAGCTCCCCCTGGTCACCCCATAGTGTCAGCAATAGGTTCATTGACAGAGAATGCAAGTAGGTTTGTTGATTTCTTTTTGACTCCCCATGTCTGGCGACTACCTTCATATGTGCGGGACACCCTAGACCTCCTCAAACAGATTGAGGGGGTAGCGGTCCCTCCTGATGCCCTGCTCATGACCCCGGATGTGGAGGCCTTGTACTCCAACATCCCTCACGAGCAGGGTGTCGGGATGGTCCGCTCATTCCTCATGGAGGAGGACCATCATACATGGCCCTTCAATGATTTCATGTTGAAATTACTTCTGTTTATATTGACACACAATTGCTTCCTTTTTAATGGTTCCCACTACCTCCAGGTACAGGGCGTGGCTATGGGCACATGTTGTGCCCCGGCCTACGCCAACCTGTACCTGGGGGGGTGGGAACGTTATGTTTTCTCGAATGAGCAACTCAGTAGCCACACCAATGAGGTGTTGGTGTGGCTAAGATACATCGATGATATTTTCATCATATGGACGGGATCTCAACAAACACTGGCTTCCTTTGTAGATCATCTGAATAGCAATACATTTAATCTAAAGTTCACTTACAATAGTGATCTACACAAAATTTCGTTCTTAGATCTAACAATCTACATAGACGCCAATCTGTGCCTGGCCACCACACTCTACCGCAAAGAGACGGCAGGGAATACGATACTTCATGCCTCTAGCGCCCACCCTTCCACCTTGGTACGAAGTATCCCCTATGCACAGTACATCCGTCTTAGGAGAAACTGTACCACTGACAATGAGTTTAAACACCATGCGGATGCACTGAGGGAACGTCTCCTCAAACGGGGTTACTCTAAGTCCCTACTTCGCAGAGCCTTTAATAAAGCCTGGGACCAATCTAGAAATCCACTCCTTTTCTCAAAGGAACCCAGGAGGGATGAACACTCAACGACGAAATTCATTACCAAATACTCGCACCAACAGTATCAATTACGCAATATACTACAGCAACACTGGCATATTTTATCTGAGGATCCTATCCTAAGGAAATATGTCAGTGACTATCCTGAGATAGTTTTTAAAAAAGCACCATCCTTGCGTGATAAATTGACCAAGAGCCACTTTGCACCCTCACAGGCTCAAACGACCAATAGAGTGGGTATACACACGTGTGGACACTGCTCCTTTTGCCCCTGGGTATCGACAGGCTACAAATTCCATTTGCCCAACGGTGAGACATTCTGTCCACGTTTTTGGGCTGACTGTAACACCCAAGGTGTAATATACCTTATGACTTGTAGATGTGGGATATTCTATGTGGGTAAGACCATCCGCCATTTATGGCAAAGGATACGTGACCACGTGTATTACTCTACTAACGGCAAAATGCTTAGTCCCATCAGTAGGCACCTGGATCTATGCCACAGGTTTGACACCTCTGTTGCGAGCTTTATTGTCCTAGCAGTAATCCCTCAAGACCCAAGGGGGGGCGACTGGGACAGGAGGATACTCCAACAAGAGGCTAAGTGGATTGAACGCCTAAACGCCACCCGGTGGCCAGGCATCAATGAGGTACAATCTTACAAATCTTTCCTTGGATAAAAACCCTAGGTTGACTCATACTACAACCAACTAAGGTTTCATGCTCTCCAGTAATTAGACAATATGCAACCTATTACAGTCTACTATTTTTAGAATAGTGCACCATCAATCCAATGGCCTCCTCCTCTTTGGGATGGAGGACCCCCCTGTCCAGTGCTCTGCCCAGTATGGGCACTTCTGCAGCTTAACGCAGCCTTACATACTCCCTGCTAGTGCTATGTATGGATACTATGACCCTACCGAGTTAAGGGACTGGTTAATCGCAGGAAATTGCAAACTTGTAATCACACTGCTATTTGCAAAATGTATATGCATATTGTATTTTTTCTATGACTATTAATTATGAGTATGCATTTATGAACTGTATCACCATGAATGGATTAATTTCCTACATGGTAACTAATATTTTAATTATGTAATAAAACACTGGCCCGATGTCTCAGGCCTGTGAGAAGTGCTGTGGTAAACTGATCCCGGGTTCCCATCAACTTGCTCGTGTCTGAATTACATGTACGGCCAGTAAGCCGCACTCTGCCCTCCCCCCCTTATTCTTTGGGGGATGGTGTCTGCGGCTCTGGGTCAGATCCATCCCTTCCCCCCCTGGATTTACAACGCACACTCTATGATATGTGCATTGCTATCTCCAGACTCTTTTCCACCTGTTGGTTCCAGCCTTTACAGCGCTTCACACGCTGTACTTAGGAGGAACCACTGGGGGGAGCCTTTAGATCTGATACCTGTAGGACTGCTCTCCCTCCTCACATCGTTTCTTGACAGAGGCCTCTTTGACCACTGCGCATGCACGATGGACGTGAGTGCGCGCGCAGCCCCGTTCAGCCAAATCAGGTGATGCATGGTTTGCACACCTGATTGGGACGTGTACTTAAGGCTGCTAGCAATAGCCTTGTACCACGTCACTACCCTTTATGGCGCTCTGATGCCTGGACGTCTCATCCATACAACACAAGTGTCTGGTAAGAATATGCTGAGCCTATACAAGTCTATACTTAAACGCTCTGCAGTTATACCTTATTTATACAAGTGGATGGAACCTTTATATCCTTTTCACTCCCTATCTAGACGGCGGTCCTGGGATCCTACTAGGTAGCTCCCTGCTGGGATAGGATTAGAGCTTCATTGCAGCCATGCTAGTGATGACTTATCTGGTGTCAAGTTTACAAGCAAGTAGCTGACTCATGCTGTCTACAAGACCTGCTCAACCTGCATTACTTATAAGGTAGGAGCAGCCTTTCATGTACAATTATCCAGCCCTACAGGCAGACCCATATATAATAATTATATGAGGATCTGTTTATGCTTCCTGACTGAATGACAGAACGGCACATTATAAGGAGTTGGTGTCATTACTGGCTAATTAGATACATCTTCTTATATTTACCAGATTAAAGTCTCTGGATTCTCTGATGCATCTTGATCATTGGAGGTTTTGTCTCTAATTATATGGTGTTTCAACCACCCATAACTTCTACCTGATCCGAAGACAGACCTATTTACTTTGGCTGGTATATAAATTTCCCAGCCTTTTTACCTACCTCCCCCTCTGCTCCCTTTCTTCTTCCTTTCTTCTCCTTTCTTCTCTCTTTCTCTTTTTCCCCTCCCCCCTCCCCCTTTTTTTTTTTCCTTCCCCCCCTCTCCCCCCCTCCCCCTCCTTTTGTTTTTCCCTTCCCTCTTTCCTTTCCTTCCCCGTCTTTCCGTTCCCCCCTCCCCCCCTGTTTGCCCCTCTCTCTCCCCTCTTTCTTCTCCCCTAACCCCCACCCCCATCTACTGTGCTCCGTGTTCTCATCTACATATGAATGTTTCGGTGTCACTACATATGTACAGTAGTCATTACTCCCCCTCCCTCGGACATTTGGGACTCTTTAGGTCACTACCCCCTTGAGTTTATTGGTGATACAAACTTTCCTACCAGACACGTCCCCGCATGTGATCACACGTCACCATATGCTTGTTGAACTTTGGGCCTTTCGGACTGCTCTCTCACAGCACTCAGTGGTTTTGATTGAGACGCATTATTGTAAAGCCTCTATATAAAACAATATTAATATATTATTCAATGTTTTTCGGTGTATGTCCTTCTCTATTTTTCCCCATTACAGGTAACCCAAACAAGCTCCTGAAGAAGCAATCAGAATTTGCGAAACATGTAGAGCCTTACCGAGCCATATCAGTTTGAGGTTATTGAATGGGAACGGAAGGGGGTTATCCCTTCCTTTGTTGTAGGGACCATCCCCTGATTCGTTCTCATACACTTAGGTAGTGACACACACTACCATTTTTCGCAATGTACTGCGTTTTTTTAAACAAATGTTTACGTTTATCTGATTCTTTTTAACAATTATGTATCAATAAAAGTTTACATTGATTTTTATGATTGGTGCCTACAAAGTCCATTTGTTTTGTTCTCTTGGATATTCATACCCCCTCCCCTCCCATGTTTCTAAGATTTGTATAATAGGACGTTGGCACTGCCCTACATATAAGACCTCCACAGTCCATCCTGTGATGAGATCTAATAAATCCCCATTCTTTGAGAATTGGATTACATCGCTGGAGTAGGAGCATGGATTTATTGGATTACATCGCTGGAATCCCTTTTTTATTTTTTATTTTTTTATTTTTAATAAAGGACTTGTCCCAAGCCATCTCCTGTAGTTTAACATTTTGACACTTTTTTTTGTGTGAAATGGTAGGGGTACAATGTCACATGGGGGGACTTTTTTTGCATTGATACATGTCCCCTGGGGCAGGACCCAGATCCCCAAACACTTTTTATGACAATAACTTGCATATTAACCTTTAGAATTAGCATTTTTGATTTTTCATGTTCGTGCCCCATAGACGTTAACGGTGTTCGCGTGTTCGAACAAATTTTTTGCCTGTTCGCATGTTCTGGATGCGAACCGAACAGGGGGGTGTTCGGCACATCCCCAGCTGTCAACTGTCCTTAAATTTATTGATGGTTTGTAAGTTTAGGATTAATTACAATCTGTTTGCAAATGTCCACTATGGATGGGTGCTGCCTGTAAAAAATGTAAATTTTCCCACTTCTGCACTGCACTTGCCAATCGGCCATCTTTGGCGAGCATGCACGTTGCAGCGGAAAATTGGGTCAGTGCATGCACAGTGGGCATTTTTTTGATGTCATGATGCATGTTACTCAGGGTGTGCCATTTCCCACTAGCCGCCATTTGCATCACAGGACTCCATGTGGAAGGGCACACCCGACTGCTCAGGCTTCGCTCGCTCAGCACGCTGCCCTGCCCTGGCTGCTCTGCCCTGGCTGCTCTGCCCTGGCTGCTCTGCTTCTTCCACCTGCTGCTCTCAGGCCCGGCACCCTGTTCTGTCTGAGACCTGCTACCACCTGCCAGAGTGCCACTGCTGCCGCCCAGCTAGGCCAGTCCAGGCCCTAGCCACCACCAGCCAGCTATACAGTGACCAGACCAAACCACCTGTGCCCATCCAGTGCCCACAATGCCCAGAGAGTGTGCCCACAGCCCCACACAAGTTGGTGTGTATTTTGTATTGTATTGCAAATTGTGAGTTCATGTGTGCAAGTGCAATTGCAAAATATGCGCTGTGAGTGCACATTGGTGAATTTTAAGGCAAAATTGCAAATGGTGAAGTGACCAGACAACCTGCTGTGCCCAGTGCCCACACTGTCAGTGCCCCAGTGCCCACCACCAAAATTGTGAGATCATGTGTAAAAGTGCAAACTAGTGCTGTGACTGCAAAGTGTTGAATTTTAAGGCAAAATTGCAAATGGTCAAGTGACAAGACCACCTGCTGTACCCAGTGCCCACATTGCCGGTGCCCACCACCAAATTTAGAGATCATGTGTGAACTGTGTAAACTTGTGCTGTGAGTGCAACAAGGTGAATTTCAATCTAAAACTGCAAATGCCCAAGTGACCAGACCTCCTGTGCTCAGTGCCCACACTGTACCCACCACCAAAGTGTGAGATCATTGTATTCAAATGCAACTAGTAGTGTTGTGAGTGCATGTGCAAATGTTGAATTTTAAGGCAAAATTGCAAATGGCCGTGAGACTAGACCACCTGTTGTACCCAGTGCCCCCACTTCTAGTGCCCACTACCAAATAAAGAGATCATGTGTGAACTAAAGTAAACTAGTGCTGTAAGTGCAAAAGGGTGAATTTCAATGTAGAATTGCAAATGCTCAAGTGACCAGACCACTTGTGCCCAGTGCCCACACTGTGCCCATCACTACATTGTGAGATCATTGAATGCAAATGCAAACTAGTAGTGCTGTGAGTGCAAAATATTGAATTTTAATGCAAAATTACAAATGGCCAATAATGACCAGACCACCTTTGCCCAGGGCCCACACTATCAGTGTCCACTGGGGCAATTATAAATACATGCAAGGAATGGAGCAGTCTACTGGGGGCAATAATTAATGAATGCAATGGAATTGAGCAGTCTGTGGCAGCAAGCAATGACAGAATACTATAAGGCTTGTTTTTTTACCTTCTCTCGCCCTCCCTCCCTCTTTGTGCTGTTAGGTTGGATCTCCCTGGACTCCCAATCATACCTGCTTTAACCGGCCTATGCCATCACAGTAGGTCACACTGCTTTGACTAGCCTCTGTCTTTTCCACCATTGCCGGAATCTATTTCATTGGAGCTCTTTCCTCTGATAAGTATGTAATTTTTGGAAGCCATTGTTTTATGAATGTCTAGTTTATTTATGTGTTGGAGAAGGGACATTGAGTGGGGACTGAGAACCTAGGGAGAGTCTGGAAATTTTCACATTTTTTCCACATGTTTTTACTTATGTTTTAACTTTCAATAATTTTTATTAGTTTTGTAGGTACAAAAGCAGCATACATTCCAGTAAGAAAAGGGGGGAACGTTTGGTATACAAAATTCAAAGAAACATAACAAAATGGCCAACATGGACCAGTAATCAGTAAAAAAAAAAAAAACATGTCTCAGGATACCGTAGGGGTTATACAATCAAAATAGTAAAGGAGTATTTGATCAGCAAACCAAGTAAATCCTGTCAAGTTTCTAGATCAGAATGATAAGCTTGTTGGTAGATAAAGGTGCGTCTGGGCATGTTTTCATTAAGCTAATGGAGAGGCGAACGGGAGGAAGCACCCCCACCTACCCCTAGAGGCATCATGCTGTGGGTGAGGGGCCTCTCTCCCCCCTGGCTCACCAGACACCAGACTTAAACCTCCACGAAGAAGCTGACTTGCGAGCAATTATTAAATGGATATACTAATATCTTAAAACTGTTAAAGTAAATATTAACGAGTCTAGAACCAGCACTGGGAGCAAGGAACAGTGTGTAGGAAAGCTCGAGTAGCTTGAAGAATAGGAACTCCGAAGAGGCCTAGTTCCAGTGTTGCTGTTCCTTGTACCGCTGATGCAAAAAAAAATAAATCAGGATTGGCTAAATCTTAGATATCTTGCTATGAATCAGTGAGAAGAAAGGTTGGGAAACAAAGGTTAGTAGAGAAGGAGTAAAGAAGAGAGAAGGGCATAATTGGGAAATGGGAAGGTTCAATAGGGTCATTCAGAGCTCTATTCAAGTGAAGGAGTGAACGCCTGGATATAAGGGGATATGGCAGTATTTGGCCCAGGGATCCCAGGTAAGTTCAAATATCCGTTTACTTATGTTTTAATAAAATTTTTCACAAAGTTCCAAAAGATCAGTTTTCATTAACAACTATAGCTTTCCTAATTTTCATCAGGTATACAGGCATCTTCAGCACATAAGACAGTAGTAGGTTAGGTTATACAGTTAGTTACTGAAATTTAAGAGTGCTCATTCTGGGCTGGTTTGGCCGTAGTTTTCATTTTAAAGATTGACACATTTAACAGCTGCTGTTGGTAATACAACAGTTCAGGGTGTGTGTTTTAGGTTATAGTGTATGCAGTGCAGTTGTACTTTATAAATGGAACATATGGAAGGGGCAATGCCTGAGCCTCCTGTCAAAAAAATGCAAGAAATTACTCCTTTTCAGGCTCACAACTAACAGATCTGCAGTTCAAATACTGGCTATTAGCAGATGATGATTCAAAACTAAATGCAAAGTGTCTGTGGTGCAAAAACTTGTTCAAAATAGCATATGGTGGTGTTTGTGATGTTTGTAGCCACACAAGTCACAAGTCTATTTCTGCAGCCAGGCTAACCAACTCTGGAATTGTTAGGTTTGCTAAACAAAGCACAGAATCAGAAGTGTTGGCTCATCAAAGAAAAACATGTTTAACTGAGTTGAAAATAGTTAATTTTATTGCCCAACAAAATTTGCCACTACGTTTGTTAGATGATCTTACTATGAGCATGGCTGACTGGCTTCCAGAATAACAAGTTCCCTCTATTGTAAGCATACCAAAGGCTCCATGCCAATCAAAAACATCTTGGGCAAGTACTATAAACAGCTGTTGTCACTTTTGTTACTGATTGATGAAACTACAGACATATCAACAACCAAAAAATTAACTATGGTGGCCATTTATTTTGATGAAGATGCTGCTTAAACCCAATACCAGTTCTACCTCCCTGTTGATCTCACTGAAGCTACTGCTGATGCTATTTTTGAGCAGAAGGTATTCCCCTGAAAAATGTTAAGGCACTTGGTAGGGATGGTGCAAGTGTAATGGTTGCTCCAAGAAACTCTACTATCCCACTTTAAAGAAGAGCAGCCTTTTATATTCCACATTTATTGTACGTGCCATTTTGTTGCCTTGTGTGCTGCAGATGCCTGTAAAGCCATACCTAAAACTGTTGAGAAACTTTGCAGAGACATACATAACCTGCACTTAGTTGCAAACACATACAGTTGTATCACAAACTTCAGGAATTTGTTGAGGCAGATTGTCTAAAGATTTTAAAGCTTTGTTCTACTAGTGGCTTTCTATGCTTGAGTGTGTCAACCACATTGTCAATCAATATAAAGCCCTGCTAAGTTGTTTTCAGTCAAGTGATGATGCAGACTGCTTGGTAACTGTGAAAGGGATATGTTTCTTGCTACAGGATCCTATCACTAACTGCTACTTTCTATTTCTTCAAGCAGTTCTGACAAATTTCACCAAATTCAATCACATTTTCTTGAGCAATTCTTCTATGTTACCTGACTTGTACTTGAAGTAATGACAACTGCTAAAAAGTCTTATATGCTACTTTATCAGGCCAAACATCTTAGTTGCTTTGAAAATGATGCACTGATTGCATTTGACCACACTAATAGTGCAAACTTCAAATCAACAGACAACATTATATTTGCCTACCAAACAAAGGAACATCTGTATACAGTGGATGATTTGTCAGCTGTTCAACAGTTCATGGTCCAAGCAACAACATTTTACACAAGAGAACTAACTGCTATTCAAAAATAGAAGCCCATTAGAAACTGAATCATACAGCTGTTGGCTTTACTAAAATTTTCAAATAAGTCTACTATCAAAACATTATCCATAGTTTTCCCCAATCTAATTTTGACAGACTACATACTAAATTTATTTCAGACTCACACATATGATTGGCACATAGTAGAACAAAACTACATCCTTTAGTGCAATCCGAAAGCACCTAAATTCCAACATCTGATTAAATTTGCAAAAACTATGCTTTTTCTTCCCTATATGACAATTGAGGTAGGACGTGTGTATTCATCTGTGAAGTTAAGGAAAACTGATCTTAAGAATAAAGGAGTCTAAGTGGTCTAAGTCTAAGTGGTCAGCAATGGAAAACAGTATAGAGTTTTATTAATAGAATATAATAAGGTTTACATAAACAAATAGCACAAGGAATATAGGGAGATAATGGACCAGCAGGGGAAGTGTCCCGCTTGGGGGTGTATGGGGTCCAGCAATGCCTGCCTGTCCCCTCAGAGCCATTTCTGTAATTGGGATGAGATCTGGGGGTCCACGCAGGCATATTGAAACCCCCAGGGGATGCCCTACTGGGCTGGGTGCCAATAAATTGGGCCACAGCTGGGTAGGCCATATCATTGGTATACAATGAAGGGAGCATATGGAGGGGGGAGGGGAGCCTACAAGAGCATGTATTATGGGGATAGATTAGAAGGGGGTGTACTGTGTTGTCATGTCCTGTTTATTTTAATGTTAGTTAAGTGGATCATCTCCAGAAAATTTGAGGTTCTATATTTTTTTCTCATGAATATGGGTCTATGGATGCTTATGTTCCACAGATTTGAGAGATGGCGCCCTTGAAGATAGTGTCCTATAATGTTAGAGGTCTAAATAGTCCAAGTAAATGGCATCAAATATTGCAGGAATTAAAATGCTGGCCATCTAATATTGTTTTTTACAAGAAACCCATTTTAAATGGTCATCAAGGGTTGGATTGAATTAAAAAAAATATCCAGTTTGGTTTCATGGATATTGCCCTGATAAGAGATCCAAAGGAATAGTAATAATTTAAAAGCGATGGAAACGGACTCTGAAGGAAGGTATCTGTTTATTAAGGGATCCCTGTTCAATATTCAATACACATTGGTTAACATATATTGCCCAAATGTCCATCTGTACCCTTTTTTGAGAAAGGTATTGTATAAATTAGAACATTTCAAAGAGGGTAAAGTAAACATGGCAGGGGATTTTAATTTTGTACTTGATCCAACTCTGGATACCCAGCCTCTCTCACAACGTTCAGAAATAATAAATTCCTCAAGGTAATTAAACAAAAACTACACCAACAGAAGCTAGTGGAAGTGTGGAGAATCCTGTACCCTAAGGGGAGGAACTTTACACATTATTCTCAGGTACATTCATCCTACTCGAGAATCGACTATGTCTTTTTAGACCATCAGCTTCTAGAGGGGCTATTAAAGGCAGAGGTGAAATCCTTCACCCTCTCGGATCATGTCCCGGTTATAGTAAGCTTGGTTTTAAAGAATATACTGGATAGGCAAAGAGCCTGGAGGCTGGACGAATCACTTCTATTTGATAAGGGCATAGTGGAAGATTTGGAAAGGGATTTGAATGTATTTTTTAAAGAGAACAATGTAGAAAATATTGCACCAAGTGTATTGTGGGAAACCCACAAAGTATTTATGAGAGGGAGACTGATTGTAGAAGAGGAAAAAATATGGACAGTATGAGTTTGGTAACAGACCTGGGAGAGTGTTGGCGGGGGTGATTAAACCTAGAAGGAATGTAAATTACATTGCGAAAATGAAAGATAAAAAGGGAGAAATGAAATATTCCACTAAGGACATCAGTAAAATCTTTTTGGAGTACTATTAATCACTATATAAAGTAAATGGTATTCAAGATAGTGAAGTTAGACAAAATAGAGGAAATAAAATAGAACAGTATTTACGGAAGATAAAGTTACTGGCCCAGACGAGGACATAAGTAAATTAGAAAAAGATATTTCCAAGGAAGAAATTTAGCAGGCAATTAGGAAAAGTAGGGCAGGTAAAAGTCCGGGTCCGGACGGCTACACATTATATTTTAAAAAGTTTTCAGGTACCCTGACTCCTTTTTTTCCATTTATATATGAACTCTATTGGGGAAGGCTTGAAAATCATTGAAGAAGCCCTGGGGGCCTATATATTACTTCTGCGTAAATAAGGGAGGGATCCAGCTTTGTGCTTTAGCTTTAAGCAGATATCCTTGATTAATGAGGATGTTAAAATATATGCAAGAATCTTGTCCGAAAGATTGAGACTATTTATGCCAGACTATATTGAGAAAGATCAAGCAGGATTTGTCCCCAGGAGGGAGGCAAGAGATAATATTAGGGATGGGCGAACAGTTTGGCCTGAGCATAAGTTCGGGCCAAACTCTGGTTGTTCGGATGTTCTGCAGAACACTGAACAATATGCGGTGTTTGGGGCAAATTCGAAAGCCGCCGGAACACTAAAGTCTATTGGACATTAACATGACAAATCAAAAGTGTTCATTTTAAAGGCTTATATGCAACTTATTGTCATAAAAAGTGTTTGGGAACCCGGGTCCTGCCCCAGGAGACATGTATCAATGCAAAAAAAGTTTTAAAAATGGCCATTTTTTCGGGAGCAAATTGATAACGAAACAAATTGCACATGTCTAGTCTGTATATAAAAAGAGAAGAGGAACAAACCGCGGGACTTTTAAGGTGCCAAAAAGACTGAATTGATTACAGTTGATAAAATTCAATATATTTATCATAACAATAAAAATTGATAAAAAAATTTCTTGTTATATCAATTGTGTAATTCATAAACCGATGCCGACACTTCCGCTCTACATGTTTCGCTCCAAAGAGCTTCTTCAGGAGACTCAAGAGTGCTGCAGGAATTAAATGCTATAAATGACAAAAAAAATAGGAATAATTACATAGTGTTTTGTATAGAATTTTGAAGCCATCACAATATTGGTATACATAGGTACACATTTTTAATTGTATATATTATCATTAAGGAAAAACAACTTTGAATACTATGTGACTTGAGATAAAGATGGACCTACCTGATATACTTGGACCTGGGTTGATTAAAAAAGCAGAAGAATCCTGATTGATTCAGGTAGATGCCCAATCAATGGGATATTGAGTGACCACAGGGGAGAGACAGATATAACACCTATATTATATAGGAAGAATTTAAATATGAAAGTTTCTATATTTAATTTAATTAATTAGGTATCAAAATGCATGAGTGGTATTTACCTCAGTCTGATTTGTATGATAGGATCAATTGATTTATCCTTTTCACCTTCAATGAAAGGGGTGACCTAATGATGGTAATGGCGGGATAGCAAAGGTGAAGAGTGCTAAATATCCCTGATGAGGAAGAAAGACACACCAGGAAATTCCTCCACTAAGGGGTCTAAATAGTCCCCCTCCTCCACATTCAAAATCAACTGAATAGGTTCTGAAAGATAAGTGAAGCATATAGAAATCTTCAATCCTTGGGCATGTATCAATATGAGATATAATAAAGAGAGATCTTAATAGACCAGCGAGTTCTTTATACATGATAAAGATCTCCAAAGGAACGACAATAAATGCTTACCTGTCCATGGAAGCAAATGAGCATAGTAAGGAGGGAAAGGAGAGATACAAATCTCTCTCTCTCAGGAAACCTCTGACAGAAAATGGTGGCTGCTCAACGAATTCATATCTCCCGCCTGTTCCCACAGCATCTGACGTCACTGCCGAAACGCGTACGTCAATTAGATGCTAATGCACATGCATGAGATCCAAACGGTGAAATGGCGTGGCGCTGCCAGCGTCATTGCCAAATCGCCATTTTGGAATCTCTCTACCCTCAATCCACATAATCGTGTGAGTGATCACCACAAAATGTCTGTGGGTAGAGCATCCTGCATTAAGGGAGGAGGATGATAAAGGCTAAGCCTCTATTAGATGGGCATATTTGAAATCCAATTAAGGCGCATCAGGCTTATGCAAATAGGGGTCAAGTCGACAACAATGATTGGTCAAACACCAGTGAAGACAAGTGGGCATAGTTTTGAAATATAAAAATCCAATTTAGAATTAACATACAATATTCCAGTTTTAATCTTAATTGCAATATTTATTAGCTGTAACTGCTACAGTCCAAAGTTGGTCCAGATATCATTAGGAGTCTCTAAATCTCAAAGCCTTATGCCAGTGAACAATGAATACTGTCCTTTCAGTTATACAATAACATAAAGCAATACTCAGTTGTAGCTGGGCATACATATAATTAAATATAGTTTAAGAAATACATTAGCTATAATGGACTTTAAGGGAGAGATTTGCCAGATGATGCTCGCCCATTTACAAGAAAGGCTTATAACTAGGGATGAGCTTCAAGTTCGAGTCGAACCCATGTTCGACTCGAACATCGCACGTTCGACCGTTCGTCGAATTTTGATCGTTATGGGCCGTTCGCTCCAAATTCGAGTGGAGCGTCACGGCCCATAATTCACTGCGGCATTGCAGTGCATTGCTGGCTGATGATTGGCCAAGCATGCACTATGACCCGTATGCTTGGCCAATCACAGAACCGTCTGTATAGAGAGCCGTAATTGGCCAAAGCCAGGGTGGCTTTGGCCAATTATGGCTCAGGGTGTTTAGTACATGCCCCACAATATATAAGGCCGCCTGCATGGCGGCCTTGTGTAGTGTGTTGCGGCGGCGAAGAGATAGACAAAGAGACAGTGTCATTTGATTTAGGTTAGGCAGGCGAGTCAGTTATCTACATTTACAGTGTATTGTGTATATATATATGCATCCTAGGTGTATGTATATATATATATATATATATATATATATATATATATATATATATATATATATATATATATATATATATATATATATATCTTCCTACTGACAGGCAGGCATTTTTATAGTATTTACAGATACCTAAAGAAAATTGCTGGTGTTCTTCTGATTCTATTAGTCCTATTAGATACAGTATTTACAGTTAGTGTAGTGCGTCCTCTGCACAGTGTGCACCTAAAGCTACCTGAAGAAAATTGGTGGTGTTCTTCTGATCCTGTTAGTACCGCAGGCAGCTGCAGTAGTTACAGATAGTGTAGTGTGTCCTCTGCACAGTGTGCACCTAAAGCTACCTGAAGAAAATTGGTGGTGTTCTTCTGATCCTATTAGTACCGCAGGCAGCTGCAGTATTTACAGCTAGTGTAGTGCGTCCTCTGCACAGTGTGCACCTAAAGCTACCTGAAGACAATTGCTGTTGTTCTGATCCTATTAATACCACAGTCAGGCAGCTACAGTATTTACAGTTAGTGTACTGTGTCCTCTGCACAGTGTGCACCTAAAGCTACCTGAAGAAAATTGGTGGTGTTCTTCTGATCCTATTAGTAACAAAGGCAGGCAGCTGCAGTATTTACAGTTAGTGTAGTGCGCCCTCTGCACAGTGTGCACCTAAAGCTACCTGAAGACAATTGCTGGTGTTCTCATACTAATAATACTACAGGCAGGCAGTTGATTCTGCTAGCTGCAGTATTAGTATATATATACATCCCAGCTTTGTGCAGCTACATCTCACTGCAGGCCATTAGTATGTCTGGAAGGCCAACAAGGAGAGGCAGACAGTCACAAGCCAATAAAAGAGGGCAAGCAGGCTCTGTGTCTAGAGGCAACAGTGCTGGTCATGGAGAAGATGCTTCCTCATCAGCACGTGACCGTGGGACACGCTTTTCCTTTTTTTCAGCAGCTGGCCATGTTGAACCGCAACATGCGGAAGACTTGGTAGAGTGGATGACCAAGCCGTCCTCATCCTCCTCATCCTCTCTCACTCAGGCTCAGGGTACTTTGCCTGGCAAAGCAGCTGCCAACGCGGCCTCTTCCCTCGGCTCAATGGCATCAGTCACTCTTTCCCTAGCCCCACCGTGTCCTCCTGAGGAGTCCCCCGAACTGTTTGACCACAGTGTTGGGTACATGCTCCAGGAGGATGCCCAGCGTTTTGAAGGCTCTGATGATGGTACCCAGCTAGAGGAAGGCAATAATGTGAGCCCAGAGAGAGGGGGTGCCCAAGAAGGACAGCAATCTAGCAGTCATGTTCCCCCAGCTGCAGCATACTGCCAGCTTTGCTCCAGTTATGAGGAGGGAGGGGATGATGAGGTCACTGACTCCACATGGGTGCCTAATAGGAGAGAGGATGAGGAGGAGGAGGCACATCTCCAATAAGGCAGGATGCCCTCCAGGAGCCAGCTTAAGGGCAGCACACGGACTGCATTACACCGCAGAGCTCTGCATGTGCAGGGCGCTGCTGTCTCTGTGCGTTATTCCAAAAGTTCTTTGGTGCGGGCCTTTTTTGAGATGAGTGCATCAGATCCCAATGCTGCTATTTGCAACATAAGTCTCAAGCATATCTCGCGTGGCCAAAACATCACCCGCTTGGGTACCACATGCTCTACCAGACATATATCGACCTGCCATGCAGTTCGTTGGCAAGCATACCTAAAAGACCCACACCAAAGAACAAAGCGGACCTCTCCTTGCTCCTCATCAGCTGGGATCTCCAACCCCACTATACCTTCAGTCCTCTCTGAAACCTGCACTGAGAGGAATGAAGGTGTAGAATTAGGTGTGTCACAGGCAAGTACTTATGGGCAATCTTCTATCGGTACATCGACATCAGATTATAGCAGGCAAATTTCCCTGCCCCAGCTGCTGCACCGCGGAAAGAAGTTCATTCCCAGCAATCCACATGCCCAGCGGTTGAATGCTAGCTTGGCTAAATTGCTAGCACTTCAGCTGTTCCCTTTTCAGTTGGTAGACTCTGCCCCCTTCCGTGAGTTTGTGGAATGTGGCAGGTTCCCAAACGCCACTTTTTCTCATGGAAGGCGATTCCGGATCTCTACCGGCATGTGGAAGGCAATGTCTTGGCCTCACTGGACAGGGCGGTCATCGCTAATGTGCATATTACTGCTGACTCATGGTCTAGCAGGCATGGACAGGGACGTTACCTATCTTTCACCGTGCACTGGCTGACTCTTCTGGAAGCTGGGAAGGATGCAGGACAGGGTGCAGTAGTGTTGGAGGTTGTTCCACCACCACGCCTCCAAAATTCCACTAGTGGTGATTCTGCCACACCTCTCTCCTCCACCCCCTCCTCTTCTTCTTCCTCCATGGCCTCTTCCTGTGCTGATTTGTCCTCGGAACCAGCGGAGCTCCGTAGACATTCAAGGGGCTATGCAAGCATGCAGGCAAAAAGATGCCATGCGGTGCTTGAACTGGTGTGCTTGGGGGACAGGAGCCACACTGGGGCAGAGATTCTGTCAGCTCTGCCACGCCAGCTTAAGGCAGGTATGGTGGTTTGCGACAATGGCACCAACCTCCTCTCCGCCCTCCGACAGGAACAGCTGACCCATGTGCCCTGTTTGGCTCACGTCCTTAACTTGGTGGTGCAGCAGTTCTTGGGCAGGTACTGAGGCTTACAGGATGTCCTGAGGCAGGCCAAGAAAGTCTGTGTGCATTTCCGCAGGTCAGATAATGCCAGTGCTCAGCTGGCTGACCTCCAAAAGGAATTTAATCTGCCCAAGAACCACCTAATCTGTGACATGCCCACCAGGTGGAACTCAACATTGGCCATGCTGCAGCAGCTGTACACGCAGCAGAGGGCCATCATTGAGTACCTATGCAACTATGGCACCAGGACAGGGTCAGGGGACCTTGTTTTTTTTCCCCACGCCAGTGGGCTATGATTAGGGATGCATGCACTGTCCTGTCACCATTCGAGGAGGCCACGAGGATGGTGAGCAGTGACAGTGCATGCATCGGGGACACTGTCCCTCTTGTCCACCTGTTGGGGCACACGCTGCGTGGAATAATGGACAGGGCACTTGAGGGAGGGAGGGAGAGGAGGACTTCCTTACCTCTCAAGGCCCCCTTTATCCAGACAGTGTTCCTGCATGCCATCCAATCACATGGGAAGAGGATGAGGAGGAGGAGGATTGTGTCAGTATGGAGGTGGAGCCTGGCACTCAGCATCAGCAGCAGTCTTCAAGGGATCATTTACAGTCCTAAGAAACCCATGTACTTGTATGTGGCTGGGAGGAGGTGGCTGCAGATCATGTCGTCCTTAGTGACCCAGAGGACTCTGGAGTGAATGCCTCAGCAAACCTACGCTGCATGGCCTCCCTGATCCTGCAAAGCCTGCGTAAGGATCCTCGTATTTGGGGTATCAAGGGGAGGGATGATTACTGGCTGGCAACCCTTCTTGATCCACGTTACAAGGGTAAGGTTGTGGACCTTATCTTGCCATCGCAGAGGGAGCAGAGGATGAGACATCTTCAGAAGGCCTTGCAGAAAGGTTTGTGCAACGCGTTTCCAGAGCCTGGGAGATTACAATTTCCTGGTCCTCCTGGACAACGTGTTGCTGAGGCTTCGCTCAGTCACAGAAGGAGCGGTGGAGAAGGTGGCCGTCTGACCGATGTGTTCAGACAATTTTTTAATCCACAGCCCCAAGGTCTGATCGGTTCCAGCAACCATCACCAGCATCTGATTCACATGGTGCAGGATTACCTAGGGGCAAGATCAGACTTGGACACCTTTCCCACTGAAAATCCTCTGGGTTACTGGGTCTTGAGGATGGATCACTGGCCAGAGCTTGCACAGTATGCAATTGAGCTACTGGCCTGTCCTGAATCCAGCGTTCTTTCGGAACGCACATTCAGTGCTGCTGGAGGCTTAGTAACCGATCACAGGGTGCACCTGTCCACCGAATTGGTCGATCGGCTGACCTTCATAAAAATGAATCAGTCTTGGATCACCAGCTGCCAAGCACCTGATGCTGATGTAACCGATTGATTTTTTTTTATGTGAGATCCCTTCAAGACTGCCTATGCTGATGCTGAGTGACTATCCTGTTATGCTTAGTCACAATCCTCTTCCTCCTCATGGAAGGTAGCAATACGGGTAGGTGACAATAAATGGAAAAAGGAAAAGGCACTGACATCCCTGTAGATTAATGGTATAAATTGTGTGCACATATATAAAGATACATCGTAAATTCAGAATAGATGACAAAATATAGTCACTCGAAGATCGCATTAAAGCTGTAATCGTGACATGTTTCGCCACTATGGGCTCATCAGGGGATATTATGAGGACAGTTAGATGTAACACTGCATAAAACCAAAACCAAATTAAGACCATTACAGTAACTAAGAATGCAATAGAAAAATTGAGATGAAAAGAATGATAATGATACAATACGACAAGCTGTCAACTACCATGCCCAACGTCAATCGCTCACCTAAATGAGGATCTTCTATCTGCGACTCAAGATCAAGTCACGAAAAACCATTGATGGGTAGTGCACATGGGGAAATGCCAATAATGGCTTGGAGGTGACTCTTCGGCTGAAATCTAACCAACAAAATAGTGCAGAAATTAGTGAATTGGTTGAGTGAAGTAAGGGAAAATGAATCCACAGCCCCTGTACTCAAGTATAAGCCGAGTTTTTCAGCACATTTTTTTGTGCTGAAAGTGCCCCCCTCGGCTTATACTCGAGTCAATCACTTTACAGCAGCAAAAAATTTCATTTTCCGAACCGAATTTGGGGCCCCATATCTCGGGGCCCCTTCATGCTAGGAACCCCACATTTGGTGTGCAAACCAAGTTGAGCTAGTACCACACCATATCCAAAGCTGGGGTTCCTAGCACCAAGTGGCCCCAAGATACGGGGCCCCAAAGTTGGTTCAGGAAATGTCATTCTCTGCTGCGGAAAAGTATATATACTTCAGTATATACAGTAATTACAATTTTTGATGCAATACTTTGCAGCAGGGCTCATTCCTGCGCTCCCTCTATAGCATCTGTGAGGGGTTGCAGTGTTGTGGCAATTTTTCTGCCCTTGTTTAACAGGGATGTTTAATTACAATTTTTGATGCAATACTTTGCAGCAGGGCTCATTCCTGCACTCCAACTAGAGTATCTGTGAGGGGTTGCAGTGTTGTGGCACCAATGCCTAAGGCCCAATTTTTCTGCCCCTGTTCAACAGGGACATGTAATTACAATTCTTGATCTAATATTTCACAGCAGGGCCCATTCCTGCGCCCACCAAGAGTAACTGTGAGGGCTTACAGTGTTGTAGCAACACCACCACCACCACCAAAGGCCCAATTTTTCTGCCCCTGTTCAACAGGTGCATGTAATTACACTTCTTGATATAATATTTCACAGCAGGGCCCGTTCCAGCGCCCACCAAGAGTAACTGTGGCACCAGCACCACCACCACCACCACCAAAGGCCCAATTTTTCTACCACTGTTCAACAATGGCATGTAATTACAATTCTTGATCTAATATTTCATAGCAGGGCCCGTTCCTGTGCCCACCAAGAGTAACTGTGAGGGCTTATAATATTGTGGCAACACCAACACCTAAGGCCCCAATTTCTGCAGAGTATTTAGGACAGGCCCCTACTTTCAAACATCCAACTTACAAACGACTCCTACTTGCAAACAGAAGGAGACAACAGGAAGTGAGATGGCATCTACCCCTAGGAAGGGAAATTCTCTCCTGTAAGAGTTAATATGGGAAAAACATGTCTCCTCTTCACTGATGCTTTATCACCAATCCTTGTTTCACTAAAAAACCAAAATTTTCAAAAAACATTTGTCATTGGGACAAAAAGTGAGGTAAAACCTTCTGAAGAGGTGCACAGACAGAAAAACAAATGTTACAGGGGTGATAACCCTTCCCTATGTTTTCCAAAAAGCTTAAAAATGTATTTTTTGGCTGGAGCTACACTTTAAAAATGTACCAGTTCCAAATTACAAACAGATTCTACTTAACAACAAACCTACAGTCCCTGTCTTGTTTGCAACGCCTGTATACTGCTGTAGGGGCTGGGGGCCCCACACCTTTCCTTTTTTTTAATTTCGGTGAGGGGTTCCCCTTAATATCCATACAAGACCCAAAGGGCCTGGTAATGGACTGGGGGGTATCCATGCCGTTTGTCTCACTGATTTTCATCCATATTGCCAGGACCCAACATTACATTAAAGCCGCAAGCAGTTTTAAATGACTTTTATTCCTTTAAAAATGTCACTTTGTGCAGGGACTGTTCTAAGCATGGGAAACACTTGCCACTTTACAAGCATACTATAGACACCCCCCAGGTATGATATTTAAAGCAATATTTCACTTTTTTTTCACTTTAAGCATCATTAAAATCACTGCTCCTGCAAAAACGGCCGTTTTTAAAACTTTTTTTGCATTGATATATATCCCCTGGGGCAGGACCCGGATCCCCAAACCCTTTTTAGGACAATAACTTGCATATTAGCCTTTAAAATTAGCACTTTTGATTTCGAACGTTCAAGTCCCATAGACTTTAATGGGGTTCTAAAGTCCGCGCAAACTTTCGGTCCGTTCGCAGGTTCTGGTGCGAACCGAACCGGGGGGTGTTCGGCTCATCCCTACTTATAACTGAGCGCATCATTTAGGCCAGGGTATTTCAATGCAGATAAATTGTGGATCCAGCGAGCCTCTCGCTGCAAAAGTACTTGATCACTGTTTCCCCCTCTTTCATTTAATTGGATATATTCCAAAGCAAAAAAATGCATTTTGAAACAGTCGAAACCGTAATAAAGACCCAGGTGTCTCCATTTTCTTTTTGGACACTAGAGACACATGGTCATGGATCCGATGGAAGAATGGTCTTTTGATTTTACCCACATAGTAAGCCCCATAGTCACAAAGCATAATGTAAACCACTCCCACTGATTGGCAGTTAGCCAAAAATTAGGTTCTAAAGAAACGCCAACAGGGAGAGTAATTTGATTTGCTTTACGAATGTGACTGCAAAAATTGTATTTATTAAAAGGGAAGGTTCCTTTTGATCTATTTTGAGTTCCTACTTTGGGGGCATAGTGACTACGAACCAAGTTGTCTTTTAGTGATTTTGATCTTCTAAATGTTATTTCAGGATATGTTTTTAGATGTTTGGAAATACATACTGTCTGCCATTACTAGGTACCAGTACTTCTGCATAATTTGACGGACCTGTTTATGTAGACCTGAAAAGCGGGTAATCATTCTAATCCCTTCATCTGTTTTTAGTGTTTTTTTTACATGAATGAGTCATGCTCTGTCTTTAGTTTTAGCTTTGATATAGACATTTTTTGCTATAGCCTCGTTGGTGGAGGCGTGATTTGCTATAACTTCGTTGGTGGAGGTGTGATTGCCTCTCTCGAATTCAGCATCTTCACTACAATTTCTCCTTGATCTGAGATATTGACCAAAGGGGACACTTGTCACCAGGGATGTAGGGTGAGAGCTGCTGACATGTAACAATGAGTTTCCTGCAGATGGTTTGCAGAACAGTGTGGATCCCAGGCTACCATTCTGATTGACCAATATCTGAACTTCTCAAAATTCAATTTTGCTGATGGTGTTCCATGGTGAATGTAAGGTTGTATTGATTGTGTTTTAGACCTTCAAAAAAGACAAGCAACTCATCTTGGGTGCCCATCCAGATGAGGAAAATATTGCCAATATAGCAATGCCATTGGTACTTTACTAAAATATGGTTGCATTTCCTCTCTGAAAAAAAGTTCTCGTCCCCACCCCCCCAGATACAGGTTGGTGTAAGATGGGGCACATTTGGTCCCCATTGCCACCCCCTACACCTGGAGGTAGTGAGAATGCCCAAACAGAAAGGTGTTGTTGGTCAAAATAAATCTAAGCAGATCAAGGATGAATATATTGTAGTGTCCTGAGGTTCAATCTCATTCAAAGATGAAGCCCTCCACAACAACCACCCCCTTGTCATGCAGGATAGTGTTGTAGAGGTCCTCAACATCTATGTCCACCAGCCATGACCCTTCAGGGACATGAATCCCATTAAGAGTACGGAGAAGGGGCAAAGTGTCCTGTAGGTAAGACATAAGGCCTTCCACATGAGGTCGAAGATAGTCATCTATTAATTTGCTGGCAGTCTCAGTAAGACAACCATTGCCGGAGACTATAGGTCATCCTGGCGGATGCATGAAGTGTTTATGAATTTTTGGCAATGCATAGAGGGTTGGTGTCTTAGGGGATTGGACATTGAGGAACTCCCAGTTTTTTTTTTATTTATAAGTCCATCATAGTATGCAGAACCTATGAATTTTCTATATTGTGTTTCTATATGGCCGACATAATTCTCAGATACTTTTTTGTACCATTCTCAATTTTTTAACAAATTCATGACCATGGTTTCATACTGGTGGAATTCCATTACAACAAGATTACCTCTTTTGTCAGAGGGTTTGATGACTAAACATTTATATTGTTGCAGGGAAAGAATTGCCTCTTGTTGGGCTGGGGTTAGGTTAGATTGAGATAATCTCCTCCATTTGGTTTGACAAATTTCATTGGTGATTTGTTGTGTGAAAGCCCAAATATTGGGATTCCCTTGCAAAGCTGGGAACACTTGGGACTTGGGTTTATAGTCCCTAGGGGCAGATGTTATAGATGGAGTAATTAATGGGGGGCACATACCTGATTGGACAGGTGGTCCTCAAAATCTGAGAACTCAGCCTCATCAGTATGGCCTTCCTCCCATAATTCCATAAGGTCATCTAATGCCTTGATGTCATTAATTGTCATTTCTTTCTAAAGGGGATTAGCCAAAATTTTAGTTTGAGAGTGGGGTTGTTCTTTGTCATACAGGATTTTAAACATCAATTTCCATGAAAACATATTCAGATCTTTAATAAGTACAAACTGATCAACCCTTTGGGTGGGGCAAAAGGTCAGTCCTAAACTTAGGACCCAAATTTGTTCAGTGGTGAGTGAGTAAGGAGATACATTTATCACTTAAAATTTGCTTTTATCGTGTACGATTTGGGATTCATTGGTTCCACATTGGGTATTTTCTTTGGGTCCAGCACTGGTTGAGAAAAAAAAAGATCGGTGCTGGGTGAAATTCCGGTTGAAACATATTCACGTTTAGGTGACTTACCTGAGCCTGGGCAGATAAAGTCTGTGACATATTCAGTGTGGCAGTGCTTGTCGTTAAATCGGGGTGACCCATTGAAATCTGTGAAAGAGAAGGTTTAGCAGGTGCTGGTCGAGAAATATTCTGTGTCCGATCCGCATTAGATACACGCTTGGGTGCAGAAACTTGTGCATTATCATTTTACGTTTAAAAGAAGCTTGTTCCTTAGTAATGCGTGTACGTTCGTGAGCCTGTGATGAAGATACAGAGGATAAAGAAGAGGTATCAGTGTCATTGGGGTCATTAGTAGGTTCTCTGGGCATAAATGCTTTGTTATTGCGCCTCCTATTTTTACCTTGCGACCAATTGTAAGCTTGATTGTTATCATAAGACAGCTTGTCTCACATAAATTTATTTTCTTTGGTTTTTAATATCTCTGCAACAAAGGTCTCCAAATTGTTTTTTAAAGTTGTTTCTCATACGCTAAACAAGGAATCTGAAACTGTTTTTTCATTATCCCTGTATAGCTTTTTCATTTACCAATTCTGCAGTGTATTGTTGGCATAATAGTTCCATCATTTTAATGGAGCAAGTTTGTAAGTTTTCTTCCCAATCTATTTTAAACTCTGATTCAATTTTATTGATATCTGTAAACACTTGTATTCTTAAACCCAATGGTGAGAATGTATCTTTATATATTTGAGAAAGTACCACTTATTCCAATAGACCCTGGACTTTTTTTCCAGCATATGTTGGAGCCTAAGAAAAAATCTATCCATTGAAAGACCCCCCCCAGCTGCATTTTGGGACTGGTGGGTTTGATCCATCAGTCCATTCAATGCATTGCCACAGTAGTCAGTCATGATCAAAAGTAGGGAATAGTTTGTTTGCCCTGAGAAATTCACTAAAGAAGAAAATAAGCGTATCGCTATGTATGGCCTATGCTAATAATTTGTACAATGTATTTTATCAGTAATGTTCAACAGTATCTTAAATTAATATAGTCTGATCAATCATTTGCCAATGCTTGGGCGGGTAACACCCCGGTAAATGAGAATTAGAGGTAAGGGCAGCAAAATCAGAAATTACACCACATACCAATTTTGCATATAAAAAGAGAAGATGAACAAACCACTGGACTTTTAAGGTACCAAAAAGACTGAATTGATTACAGTTGATAAAATTCAATATATTTTATCATAACAATAAAAATTGATAAAAAAATCCCTGTTATTTCCCTGTTTGCACTTGTATAATTCATAAACCGATGCAGGCACTTCTGCTGTACATGTTTCGCTCCAAAGAGCTTCTTCAGGAGACCAGTAGATGCCCAATCAATGGGATATTGTTTGACCACAGGGGGGAGACAAATATAACATCTATATTATATAGGAAGAATATATATAATAAAGTTTTCATATTTATTATAATTAATTAGGTATCAAAATGCAAAAGTGGTATTTACCTCAGTCTGATTTGTATGATAGGACCAAATGATTTATCCTTTTCACCTTCAATGAAAGGGGTAACCTAATTATGGTAACGGAGGGATAGCAAAGGTGAAGAGTGCTAAATATCCCTGATGAGGAAGAAAGACACACCAGGAAATTCCTCCACAAAGGGGTCTAAATCGTCCCCTTCCTCCACGTTCAAAGTCAACTGAATAGGGTCTGAAAGATAAGTGAAGCATATAGACATCTTCAATCATTGGGCATGTATCAATATAAGATATAATAAATAGGGATGGGCCGAACACCCCCCCGTTCGGTTCACACCAGAACATGCGAACAGGCAAAAAATTAGTTCGAACATGCGAACACTGTTAAAGTCTATGGGACACAAACATGAAAAATCAAAAGTGCTAATTTTAAAGGTTTACATGCATGGTATTGTCTTAAAAAGTGTTTGGGGACCTGGGTCCTGCCCCAGGGGACATGTATCAATGTCAAAAAAGTTTTAAAAACGGTCCTTTTTTTGGGAGCAGTGATTTTAATAATGCTTAAAGTGAAACAATAAAAGTGTAATATTCCTTTAAATTTTGTACCTGGGGAGTGTCTATAGTATACCTGTAAAGTGGCGCATGTTTCCCGTGTTTAGAACAGTCTGACAGCAAAATGACATTTCTAAAGAAAAAAAAAGTAATTTAAAACTACTCGTGGCTATAATGAATTGTCGGCCCGGCAATACACATAAAAGTTCATTGATAAAAACGGCATAGGATTCCCCCACAGGGGGAACCCTGAACCAAAACTTAAACAAAAAAAAATATGTGGGGTCCCCCTAAATTCCATACCAGGCCCTTCAGGTCTAGTATGGTTATTAAGGGTAACCCGTGCCAAAATAAAAAAAAAATGGTGTGGTGGTCCCCCTCAAATTCCACACCAGACCCTTCAGGTCTGATATGGATTTTAAGGGGAACCCTGTGCCAAAATTTTTAAAAAAATGCCGTGGGGCCCCCCAAATATCCATACCAGACCCTTATCCGAGCACGCAACCTGGCAGGCTGCAGGAAAAGAGGGGGGATGAGAGAGCACTCCCCCTCCTGAACCATACCAGGCCACATGCCCTCAACATTGGGAGGGTGCTTTGGGGTAGCCCCCCAAAGCTCCTTGTCCCCATGTTCATGTGACTTGAGGTATATAGGGCGCAATATTACACAGGCATTCCCAGAAGTTGGGGCCAAGTTGCAGCAGCAAAGTAGCAGCAAAATAGTGTGACTTTCAGGTTGCAGCAATGTGAATGAGATTCATGGATAATACCTTTGAATTAGTCACTATTCTCACTTGTGCATCCTGCAAGTGGGTCAGATTTGTCCCTGCACTACTTTAGTTTGACTTTGATGTGACTTGAGGCCCCTATACTGCAAGATTACACAGGCATTGGTCGCACAAGTGCAAGGGGGGCCTAATTCAAAGGTGTTATCAATGAATCTCATTAGGTTCCTTTTACACTTGGCTGACTTTTCATACAACTTGAGGTCCATAAGGCCCCTTTCACACTTGTGAGACCTGAAAGTTCCGCGATTTTGCAGCAATTTTTTGCCGCAAATTTGATGTGATTTGAAGCAATGCCAATGTAATCTTGAGGTCTATGAAAGCAGGAGTCACAGGACAAGTTGCACAAGTGTGCTGTGCTGTCTGACATCGGATGTGATTTGCCCCACACTGCAAATCACATGCGATGTCTATGTGATACAAACTCAGCCATACAGATTGTATGATTGAATTTGCATCGCATTCGGACCAAACTCGCATAGGACCCTTTTTTTGTTCCGCAGCAGAATCGGATCACATGGGTGTTGTGTGAATTTGCAGTTCGCCCTGCGATATGCAAACTGATTTGGGGGTGTCATTAGCTTTCTACTGACACTCCCAGCAGTTCGTATATGGAAGTGTGAATTGCCTGTGAGTTGTATGCGATGTTGGAACCCACACTGGATTCGCAGGGTTCCCACATTGCTCCAGTGTGAACTGGCCCTGACCCTAGGTTCATATGTATGAATTTTTTAGTGCATTAGTGCCAACCGGGGGGGCGGGGTACCGCGTCCTTAACAACCAATGAGTCATCAGCTGTCAGCAGCTTCCCCACTGAAAGTAAAAAAAAAGCCAGCCAAAAAAAATTGCAAAAAAACTGCATGGGGTCCCCCCAGGTCTATACCAGGCTCTTCAGGTCTAGTATGGACCCAGAGGGGACCCCCCACGCCAAAAGTAAAAAAAAAATGTCACGGGGGTCCCCCCAAAATCCACACTAGACCCTTTTCTGAGCACACAACCTGGCAGGCGGACAATAGAGAAGGAGGACAAGAGAGCAACCCCTCCTGAACTGTACCAGGCCACATGTCCTCAACATGGGAAGGGTGCTTTGGGGTCCCCCCAAAACACCTTGTCCCCATGTTGATGGGGACAAGGGCTTCATCCCCACAACCTTTTTTCCGATGGTTGTGGGGGTCTGCGGGTGGGGGGCTTATCGGAATCTGGAAGCCCCTTTAACAAGGGGGCCCCCAGATCCTGGCCCCCCCTATGTGAATGAGTATCAGGTACATTGTACCCCTACCCATTCACCAACAAAATACAGTGAAATGTGACAAAAAACAATAGCCGTTTTTTGACAATTCCTTTATTGTAAAATAGCTCTGAGTGGTCTTCTCCCCTGAGCCGTGTCTCCCGCCATCATCTTCTCCTGGTGCAGTCCCTCTTGCCACCATCTTCTATCACTGTCTCTCCTGCCACCGCCTACTTCTTCTGCTGCTGTGTTCTTCCTCACCGCCGTGTTCTTCCTCGCCGCTGTCTTCCTTTGTTGTGTTGTTACCCGCTGCCTGGCGTTTATTACACAGCCATGGGGCGTGACTATCCATTGACATCACACAGAAAGCCCACTCTCTTTATTTTTTGGAAAAAAGGGGGCGGGTTTTCCGTGTGGCATCAACGGATGGTCACGCCCCATGGCTGTGTAAGAGACACCAGACAGTGGGTGACAACACAACGGAGGAAGACGGCAGTGAGGAAGAACACCGCAGCGGGAGAAGTAGGCTGTGGCAGGAGAGATGGCAATGGAAGACGGTGACAGAAGATGGCGGCAAGAGAGACAGCACCAGGAGAAGATTATGGCGGGAGACATGGCATGACATGTACCCCTACCCATTCACGTAGGGGGGCTGGGATCTGGGAGCCCTCTTGTTAAAGGGGGCTTCCAGATTCCGATAAGCCCCCTGCCAGCAGACCCCCACAACCACTGGGCAAGGTTTGTGGGGATGAGGCCCTTGTCCCCATCAACATGGGGACAAGGTGTTTTGGGGGGACCCCAAAGCACCCTCCCCATGTCGAGGGCATGTAGCCTGGTATGGTTCAGGAGGGGGGCACTCGGATAAGGGTCTGGTATGGATTTTGGGGGGGACTCCTACGCCATTTTTTTTACATTTTGGTGCAGGGTCCCCTTAATATCCATACCAGACTCGAAGGACCTGGTATGGACTGGTGGGGGGAATCTACGCCATTTTTTCTTTGATTTTTACGCTATATTGCCAGGAACCGACAATTCATTACATCCGCGAGCAATTTTAAATGACATTTTTCCTTTAGAAATGTAATTTTGCTGCGGTACAGTAATAAACACGGGAAAGATGCATTACGTTACGTTACAGGCATACTAAGGACACCTCCAGGCACGATATTTAAAGGAATTTTTAATTTTTATTGTTTCACTTTATTAAAATCACTGCTCCTGAAAAAAACTGACATTTTAAAAACATTTTTCCAATTGATACATGCCCCCTGGGGCAGGACCCAGGTCCCCATACACTTTTTATGGCAAAGACCTTGACATCATCAGTTGCTAGCCATTCACAGCCACACAGTCATTAATTGTGATATTGCACCACAACAACCAATGATAGTGTAAAAAAAAGGATTTATGGTTCCCTCCCAAAATTCATACAAGGCTGTTATCCTAGATAGAGGTATGGAATGGATTAAGGGAAGACCACATGCAAAAAAAAGGCAAAAAAAATGTTATTTCAAATTTCATATCAGGCCATTCAGGCAAGAAAAAAATGTGGGGTTCCCTCACACCTTTCCTTTATCTGAGCATGCAGTCTGGCTGACCAGGAAAGGAGGCCCCCTTCTATTTAACTATACCCGTCCCAACATTAACGACCCTTACCAAAGCACCCATCTTGATGATGACAGAGCTGATGGGGGACTTACTAGAATCTTGAAGTCCCCTTAAAAATAAAGGGGTCCTCAGGTACATCCCCAGATGCATTTGAATAGTGGGTAGTTTGTGCTGCTGCTTACTCATTCACAAACATTTTTGAAAAAGTCCTTGAAAAAAATTGTCCTGTGGTGTATTTCTATTGCCAATCACATCATCCAGTGATGCAGATCCATGTCAATTAAAGAACCCATCAACCTCCTGAAACAAAACACGTTGACAACCAATGTTTGGTCATTTATTTAAGTGTTGATGTACTGTAAATATTACAATATATTAAATGTATATTGAAAAAAATTAAAAGAGGCTTTAAAATACTGTGCCTGATCTATTTTATTAGTTTCCTAAAAAACATTGTGCATTACTATGAACAACACACAGTGGGTCATCCTTGCTTAGCTCAATCAGCTGTCTGTCAGGATTCCCAGCTGACAGGTGAATGTAAAAGGGCAGGGATACTGTAAAAAAATTGGCCTGGGCCCCAAAAAATTCATACCATGGTCTAGTATGGTATAGTAAGGGTGAATCTCACACACAAACAAAACACAAAACAAGAAAGGAGCATGGTTTGCCCACTCAGCCTGATGGTCCCCGAGTTCCAGCAGGGTACAGCAGTACAAGCTGCCCTTTAGCGGCAGCAGCTCACACAAACCACCACTTGAGACAGCCTGAAGCCAGAATGGCTAAAGGCGATCCCTCCTGCTTCACTACTAGCCCACTGCAGCCCAGAAAACTCACCAACTTCTTATTGGGCACCAGCAGAGAGGAAAAACAAGATGGACATGGGAGATTCATGGAACTTGCACCATCTCTCTCTCATCAGCAGAAGCGTATACACACAGTAAATTTCAGACACCTCATTATGTGGGGAGAATTCAATGTTGTATCTGATTCCGCTATAGACACTAATAGCCTCAGACAGAGACTCACTAATGATTTACACACATTCATTACTGAAGAGAGTCTTTATGATGTCTGGAGAAGTGTACATGGATCAGAAAAAGAAGATACTTTTTATCCATCTGCTCTTCATGTACATTCTAGAATTGACATGTTTCTTGTGGATCAATCCACCCTTTTTTAGACTTCTGACACTAAAATCGGCACAATCCTTTAGTCAGTTTATGTTCCGATCTCATGACAAAAAAATCACCCCCTGCAATATTGTAGGAGACTGAACACCAATCTCATATATAACCCATTCCACGAGCAACATATCACGAGAGAACTCAAGGAATTCTTTATACATAATATTAACTCAATAAACAATGCTCACACCCTTTAAACATAATATAAGGCCTATATGAGAGGTGTGCTCATAAAATTGGCAGCCTTAGAGATGCATAGGAGTATGCAGGAGATCATAGATCTTACAAAATCCATAACTGACCAGGAGAGCCAAAACAAAAAATTGAATAACTTACGTCATAAGCTTTCTTGGTTCTTTGTATTTCAATACAATATTCTTCTAAAATGGCTTCAACAGAATTTTTATGCAGCTAGTAATAAGATTGAAAAAGTGTATGTGTCAAGCAACTGTGGTAGTGAGCCCTTGTAAATTGCCAACTCAGGGTTCCCCAGGGTGCAGAGTCTAAGCCCTAGCCTGCTTCTCCATCAGAGCCTATGATGGTGGGGATGGACTTGCAGCAAGCTGGAACCAGGTTGCGGCCCCCAGGTATGCACAGCTGAGAATGCAGAGACCACTCTCGTGTGTAGAATACAAACAGCAGGAGACAACAGGAAATCCAGTAGACAAGCCTAGGTCAGGATGGGCAGTGAACAAGCACAGACGGTAAACGAAGCCAGGGTCAGTACATGGGTAGTCAGGCACAGGATACACAAATAATAAGTGAACAGGAGCTCAGAGAACTGTGAAGTTGATCAGGCAATGTGTTCTACGCTGAGCATGCATTATATAGGCAAGCAAACTAGGAGGTGACCAGGAAGTGATGGAAGGGAAAGAAATAAAAGTCCACAGAAGAGCAGGTGATGCCCATAGGAGAGCACATCCAAACCACACATTTGAAAGGAATCAGGGTAGAAAAACACTGCAGCAAGGAGGTAAGAATACACAAACAGGAAACTGCAGGCTTACTTGTGAAAGTACCCCCCTTCTTACAAGGTTTCCTCACTCATTTAGGGCCAGGCTTGAAAGGAAACTTCTAATAAAAAAATTTCACCAAACAAGGGCCAGAAACGCAGTAGAAGGAATCCTACACCTCTTCTCATGACCATATCTCTTCCAGTCAATTAGATACAAAAGCTTCCCCTAGGAGAATTTTGAATCCAAGATTTGTTTGATTTCATACAGATCCAAGGTACTGACTGGGGAAGGATGATAAAAAAACCTATTGATGATGTACAGTCTCAGGAGGGAAACAGGATTAACATCCTTAGATGTGAAGGGAGATGGAGCTTGAAAGCAACAGGTTTAACCAGGCAGAGAATGGTAAGGAGACCAATGAAACAAGGAGCACATTTCACAGAGGGTGCTTGGAGACGGATATTCTTGGTAGAGCACCAAACCTTGTTGCCAGGGAGAAATTTGGGACTCACACGGCAATGTCGACTTGCGACTACTTTGTACTTGGAAGCTGCCAGATGTAAATTCTTGGAAAAATCTGCCCAGATAGAATTGAAAGATTATTGCATCTCTGCAACTGCATGCACCACAGAAGAGATGGGAACAGGACATAGTACAGAAGCATGGCAACAATACACTGTGAAAAGGGAAGACTCACCAGTGCTAGCATTAGCATAGTTTTTGAAGGCAAACTCTGCCTAGGGTAAAAGGTCTACCCAATCATCCCAATGAGCAGAAGTGAAGACGCAAAGACATCATTCAACATTCAGTTTAACCCTTTTAGTTTGCCCACTTAACTGCGGTTGAAAGGCTGAGAAGACATCCAACTTGATTCCAAAGAATGTGTCCAGGGGCCAGAGCCCTCCAGAAGTGGGCTGCAAATTGAACTCCTCTATCAGAGATGATGACATGAAGACATGTCATGAATCTTAATGAAGATTGAAGCCAAAGTCTACAACCACCCAGAAAATGGTGGAGACCGTTGAGGGGGTAGTTCAGAGATAAAGTCAATGGAGATGCAACGTCAAGGTATATCTGGAACAGGTAGAGGTAAAAGGAGACCTGCTGGAGTAGACATGGAGGACTTACACTGCACACAAATGGAGCAAGCCTAAACATATTCTTCAACATCCTTCTGAAATTAGGGCCATCAGTAATAACACTGCAGGAAAGCACAGAAGCACAGGTACATTGCACATCAGGATGTCCTGAGAGTTTAGAATCATGTGCCTATTTGAGAAGCTTGGAGTGAAGGGAGGGCACTAAAATTGTCTTTTCGTTTAGGACATGTGAAGACTGAAGATGGGTGGAAGCCAGGATACGATTGGCAGGAATAATAGATTGCAGTTCAACAAGACACTCAAGGTCAGCAATGTCAAATGATCTGGACAAGGCATCAGGATGGGCATTTTTAGAACCGGGTTGGAAGGTGATGTCAAAGTTAAACCTGGCAAAAAAGAGAGCCCATTGCACTTATCTTGTATACAAACGTGGGGCAGATTGCAAATACTGGAGGTTTTTATGATCAAATCAAGATACAATGTGGAAATCCCTATAGCAGATGTTCCCGATGCCCGATGGTGTAATTTCTTTCCACATGCAAAAACATCTTAGAGAAGAAAGCACAGAGCTTACCATCATACATTTGTCGAAGAACAGCCCCCCCTCCCAAGGATGAAGCATCTACCTCCAAGAAAAAAGGTTAGAGAATGTCAGGACATATGAGAAGAGATACAGAGAGAAAGGCCGTTTTGAGTTGGAAAGCCTCAACTGCCTTAGGATGCCGGGCTCTGGCATTAGCACCCTTCTGGGTCAAAGAAGTGTTTGGAGCCATCCTCAAAGAATAATCAGGAATGAACTGGCGATATAAATTACAAGCTTTTGGTTAGTATTGACTTGAGCCTGGTTTCAGGTGTACTTACACAGAAGGGATGGATTTACCTGGGTTTGGTTTCAGGCAGGTTTACAGAACATGGCTAAAGTTTGGGTGTGGGATCTGAACCGCACTGAAGTCTATCGGAGCTGAACGTTAAAAGAAAATTGTCATTTTCTAGTATAAAAAGGAAGGGATTGTAATACCACAAATGGCACTGGAGGAGGGCTAAGCACTGTCATGAAGAACATGTACCAAATAAAAAAATCTTTAAAAATTCTATTTGGCTTTTATTATTTTAATAATGCATTATGGGCAACATTAAAAATGCTAAATTATTTTTGGGATGTTGGCAGAAAAAACCCTCAAGTGATTTGAGGAAAAGGAAAACCACCTTGATGAAAAAGACATAGTTATGTCTAAAGAAGCTAGCATGACCCTCAAAATATGTCAGCTAGTGCATCCGTAGCTGAGCAATGCTCTGGTCTCTTCATGTGACATCTGTGCCTGTGAACATTGTGGCTGCTTGGGTTTTGATCACTTGGTAATGTTTATAGCCATATGGCTTTGTGATTATGCCTTTTTGTACAATTTTATATTATTAAATTGTTTTGATGTATTGTTCATAGCTTTTGCACCCTTTTATTTCATTTTGATGCCTGGGGGATGCTCTTAACCTGCCTGTGAAGTGGTGCATTGTACAAAGTATTCAACCTACTAAAGCAAACTCAAATTTACAAAGAAAAAGATGGCTTTGGCTCTTTTACTTCTGTTTGTAATGAAATGATCAAGGAATCCATTCATTTATTGCAGACCCTTATCCTGATATAGATGTTAATGGTGCAACCAAACATTAAAAAAACTGTTTTGGGTTCCCCCTAAAAACACATTCCAGACTTATATCCTTAATGAGAGTTTGTTTAGATGTCAAGGGGGCCCCACAAAAAAAAGGCATAGTATCCCTCAAAAGTCCATACCAAAACCTTAGGTCTGGAATAGATTTTATGGGGGAACCTCATACAAAAAAACAAGAAAGATAGCATTGGGTCTCCCACAAAAATTAATTTTAGACTTTTATCTGAGCATGCAGCCTAGGAGGCAAGGAAAGGAGAGGGAAGAGTGTGCATCCCCTCATGCCTTTAACATTGGGTGGACTCCCCAGGGAAAGCAACTTGTTGCAGTACTGATGAGGACAAGGGCCTCATCCCCAACATATTATTGTTGTTGTGTACAGGGACCCATAATCCGACCCTATGTTAAAGAGTACGGGGTACATAGTACCCTGAAGAAGCCCTGTGATAGACTGAAACACGTTGATGTCACAGATGATATCATGACAACTGATGTCATTAAACCACACCTACAAAAACAATGAACGCCTGTTCTTTAGCGGTAAAGTCGTATTACTTAACACAATACATGTAGATTATGTTGGAACTGGCCACAGAGGTAAGCACAAATATATATGATACTATAAACTGCCTGGGACTGAGACTGCTATTAGTGTTGTTGCTATCTGTCAGTGCAGTGGTTAAGGCTTTGATATCTATAGTCTGCTTGATCATTTGAAGGTTGCTTGTTATGTGCTGTGCTTCTGAACATTAGTTGGCTGCCTTATATATAGCCCATAGCAATGGGCGAACTGTTTGAGCCGAGCAAAACTTTGGCCCGAACATTGCCTGTTCATCTGTTTGGCAAACACCTGAATTTGCGGGCCGCTCGGCAGGATCACAATGCATGCTTCCCAGTGCATTCTAGAGCCCTAATTGTATGAAGCCTTGCTCCAGACCACTGGTCAGGTGTAGGGATGAGCTTCGAGTTGAACTCATGTTCGACTCGAACATTGGCTGTTCGCCAGTTCACTGAACAGTGAACAATTTGGGGTGTTCGCAGCAAATTCGAAAGCCGCAGAACACCCTTTAAAAGTCTATGAGAGAAATCAAAAGTGCTAATTTTAAAGGCTTATATGCAAGTTATTGTCATAAAAAGTGTTTGGGGACCTGGGTCCTGCCCCAGGGGACATGGATCAATGCAAAAAAAAGTTTTAAAAATGTCAGTTTTTTCAGGAGCAGTGATTTTAATAATGCATAAAGTGAAACAATAAAAGTGTAATATCTCTTTACATTTCGTACCTGGGGAGTGTCTATAGTATGCCTGTAAAGGGGAACATGTTTCCCATGTTTAGAACAGTCTGACAGCAAAATTAAATTTCAAAGGAAAAAAAGTCATTTAAAAGTACTTGCGGCTATAATGCATTGCCGGTCCGACAATACACATAAAAGTTCATTAATAAAAAAGGCAAGGGAATTCCCCACAGGGGCCCCCCCAACCAAAATTAAAAAAAAAATGATGTGGGGGTCCCCGTAAATTCCATACCAGGCCCTTCTGGTCTGGTATGGATATTAAGGGGAACCCCGGCCAAATTAAAAAAAAAATAGTGTGGGGTCCCTCTCAAAATCTATACCAGACCCTTCAGGTCTGGTATGGATTTTAAGCGGAACCCCGCGCCAAGATAAAAAAAAATGGTGTGGGGTCTCCCCAAAAATACATACCAGACCCTTATCCGAGCACGCAACCTGTCAGGCAGCAGGAAAAGAGAGGGGGACGAAAGAGCGCCCCCCCTCCTGAACCATACCAGGCCACGTGCCCTCAACAGCCCCCAAAATACCTTGTCCCCATGTTGATGGGGACAAGGGCCTCATCCCCACAACCCTTGCCCGGTGGTTGTGGGGGTCTGTGGGTGGGGGGCTTATTGGAATCTGGAAGCCCCTTTTAACAAAGGGACCCCCAGATCCCGGCCCTCCCCCCTGTGTGAAATGGTAAGGGGGTACAAAAGTACCCCTACCATTTCACAAAAAAAGTGTCAAAAATGACAAGAGACAGTTTTTGACAATTCCTTTATTTAAATGTTTCTTCTTTTTTCTATCTTCTTTCTTCTACCTTCTTTCTTCTATCTTCCTTTGGTTTCTTCCTCCATCTTCTTCTTCTTCTGGTTCTTCTGGTTCTTCCTCTGGTGTTCTCGTCCGGCATCTTCCTCCGCGGTACCGGCATCTTCTTCCCTTCATCTTCTGGGCCGCTCCGCATCCAGCATGATGGGATGGGAGGCTCCCGCTGTGTGACGCTTCTCCTCTTCTGAGGGTTCTTATATAACGGAGGGCGGGGCCACCCAGTGACCTCGCCCCCTCTGACACACGGTGACTTCCCTGTCCGCCCCCTCTGAGATCACGGGGAATGCCACAGGGAAGTCCCCGTGCATCAGAGGGGGGCGGGGTCACCAGGTGGCCCTGCCCTCCGTTATATAAGAACCCTCAGAGGAGGAGAAACCTCCCATCCCATCATGCTGGATGCGGAGCTGCCCAGAAGACAAAGGCAAGAAGATGCCGGCGCCGCGGAGGAAGATGCCAGACAAGAACACCAGAGGAAGAACCAGAAGAACCAGAAGAAGAAGAAGATGGAGGAAGAAACCGAAGGAAGATAGAAGAAAGAAGAAGCATTTAAATAAAGGAATTGTCAAAAACTGTCTCTTGTCATTTTTAACATTTTTGACACTTTTTTTGTGAAATGGTAGGGTACCCCCTTACCATGGTAGGGTACCCCCTTACCATTTCACACAAAATGGTAGGGTACCCCCTTACCATTTCACACATGGGGAGGGCCGGGTTCTGGGGGGACCCCTTGTTAAAGGGATTAGAGGAAAAAGGCAGGTTTGGGCTCAAGACTTAATAGGCACAGTAATTACTAGATATGTAATTAAAAATTCTAGTTTATTAGAAAATATTTAAAATAAGGAATAAAACAGCTCGACATGTTGCGCGCCACATGCGCTTCTTCAAGAGCACAGAACTGAATACTGTAATGAACAACATATTTACAGTAAATAATTCATCATGGTATGTTATAATCAAATGTAGTTAGATCAGGGATAAAATAGCATCATGAGTATCAGAGAAGCTGCCCCTAAGGCCCAATGGAATGTGTCCGTCCCACAGAGTCCCGGTGATAATCAAGCAATGTAGGGACGTATGTAACAAAGTAGGAAATTAATAGTGAAAAGGTAAGTTAAACTCCGGCATTGGGTAAAGCTACTACATGGTCGGACGGGAATGAGAGGGAAGGAGGGGGGGGAGGAAGGGGAGGGAAAAGGGAATAGGGAAAGGAGGAGGGAAAGGGAAATGGGAAGAGGAAAGGACAAGGGAAAGGAAAGAGGGAATGGAGAGGGAGGGGAGAGGGAGGGAGAGGGGAGGGAGGAAAGGGGATGTTGGTATGCGTGGTTATTCAAATTCATGTTATGTCAAATTATGAGATTAATTGATGAAAGTGGGTAATTAGTAAGTATAGGGACTAGACAAATAATAAAGATATAATTATAAAATATATTATATTATAATAAAGAATAAAAATAAATAAGTATTTACATGTAACATATTTGGGTACCCCCTAATATTACGTGTTTATAATGGTAGTCAAATTTAAGATACAAATTACACTTATCCTCAGGGACTTTACAGCTGTGTCTAATGAAAACAGCAACCTCTTAACTAAATATTTGTAGGTCTCAATAGTTGGCTGGCATCATCAATTTTAGTTTGATTGACAGAGGGGGATCTGGTGTCAGTCAGGGGTTAACGACGGTTTGCACCGAGAATCATATGAGACTTGCTGATAAGGATATTACTATTCCTGATCCCCACTTCTGCTGAGGCTGTCATGGAAATAAGCCCATAAAGGGAGACAAGGAGTCATGAATATGGGGGTGTATGTTAGTAGCCGAAAACAGTGTGTAATAGGCAGTTATAAATTGGAGCTTACCTTATATTGCAGTTAGAAGTAATAAGCAGTAAGGGTTAGCAGCGTGGAGCCACATAGCCGCTTCATGGAGAGCGACTGGTAGTGTGGATCGTACAAGGAGAGACGCTGGAAGCGTCACTTGTACATCCGCCCCGCCTGTAGTCACCAATCGGCGAAGCCGACGTGACGTCATTCAGGCCGGTCGCCGACGCATACTGCGCATGTCTCACTCTCTGGCGTCAACCGAACAGCTGGCGGCGCGCCAGGGAGAGAGGAGGCAGTTGCGTCATGGTGTCCTAGCAACCAGGGACACATGGAGGCGTACTGCTCATGTCCCAGACTTCCGGCGTCGACCGAACAGCTGACGGCACGCCGGGGGGAGAGAAGGCAGTCGCGTCATGGTGTCCTAGCAACCAGGAGCACATAGAGGTGTCCTGCGCATGTCCCATTCCTTGGCCTAGGCCTGGCAGTTGCCGGCGCGCTGGGGAGGGGAGGGAGAGCAGCCACGTCCAGGTTGACCCGGCAACCATGAACACCATAGTGCGCCAGGCACCTTAGGGTAAAGGTGTGGCACTGAGCGGCCGCACAGTGCTGAAAGCATCCCCAGGCAATGCAGGGGGGGGACACACCATGGTAGAGGGGCAGTGTCTGGATATATGTATTAATATAGTAGCAATAGAATAAGACATATTGAGTTGAAACATAGCAGTAGTTTGAGAAAGCGGCTAAATTGTTGTGACAACAATCAGGATGAGGAAAAAATTAATTAACAATCAAAAAACAAAGATAAGGTGTATACCTGTGTTAATAAATAGCAATGGGTTATTACATGATCTATAGTTATACCAAAGAGACAAAACCATCAACAGTATGGTACCTGGGCAGAAATAAGATATATAAATCTATTAGTGTATAACAATGAGTTATTAAATAATTTATGATGATGCAGAAACGACAAAAGCTCAACAGTACAGAGGGCTAGAAAAGGGGGGTGAAATCATACTTATTTAGAGAAAGGGTTTGTAGGTTTGGGCCTCGTTAATCCCAGGGGGAAAAGTGGCACATAAACGTTCTATCCACATGGTTTCTTTTTGACAAACTACTTTGTCCCAGTCTCCACCCCTGGGATCTGTTGGAACCACTGCTAGCACAATAAATGAAATAAGGGAGACATTAAATCTGTGGTAGAGGTCAAGATGCCTACTTACTGCTGTCACCATTTTACCCTCCCCTAAATAATAGACATGGTCCTTGATTCTGCAGCGTAGGTGTCTAATAGTTTTACCTACGTAAAACGCGCCACATTGACACAGCACGAGATACACCACTCCTTTTGTGTCGCAGTCTGGATAAAATCTGGGGATGAATGTTTCCCCGTTTGGTAGTAGTAAGTATTTCCCTTCTTTAACCCATGGGCAGAAAGAGTATTTGCCACATTGGAAGATTCTTAATTTCGGTTGTTTATGTTTGAGAGTGGTTACAAAGTGGCTTGAGGTTAGTTGGTCACCCAAGGACCTAGTTCGTCTAAATGTAATTTGAGGGGAGGGACCAATGTATTTGTTGATAATGGGGTCCTCTTGGAGGATCGACCAGTGCTTACTAAGGATGTCACGAAGTTTCTGGTGCTGTTGCAAGAATTTGGTGATGAATCTCACCGGGAAATTAGTGGGAGTTTTTTTCTTGAAAAGTAGGGAATTTCTTGACTGGCGGATGGATTTATTGTATGCACTACGCAGTATAGTCTTGGTGTAGCCCCTTGCTAGTAAGCTATTGCGGAGCGCGTCTTCTTGGGATTTAAATTCCTCTGTATGCGTACAATTGCGACGTAGTCTGAGGTATTGTGCGTATGGGATACTTTTAATGAGTGGTCTGGGATGAGCGCTTTTCACGTGTAGCAAGGTGTTTCCTGCGGTTTCCTTTCTAAACAGAGTGAAGCTAAACAATTCTCTTTGTCTTCAAAGATAGTTAGGTCTAGAAAGGTTATCTGGTCCGGATGAGCAGAGATGGTGAATTTAAGGTTCATAGAGTTGTGATTGATAGTTTGGATAAAACTGTCCAATAGATCTCGGGTACCTGTCCATACCAGAAAAATGTCATCTATATAACGCCGCCATATAAGGGCGTGATTGGTATAGATGGTTAAGTCCTCATTGGAAAAAGTGTTGCGTTCCCACCCCCCAGGTACAGGTTGGCGTAGGCTGGTGCACAACAGGTGCCCATAGCCACGCCCTGTACCTGGAGGAAGTGGGAGTCTTTGAAACAAAAATAATTACGAGTCAGTACAAATTTCAACAATTCCAAAATAAATTCACAGTATTCCCAGCTGTAGTGGTCTTGCTCTTGTAGGAACCTGCGTGCCATCCCGATGCCCTGCTCGTGAGGGATGCTGGAGTATAAAGACTCCACATCCAGTGTCACGAGGAGGGCATCGGGAGGGACAGACAGTCCCTCTATTTGTTTCAAGAGGTCAAGTATATCACGGATATAGGACGGAAGACTCAATACATGTGGCATTAGAACAAAGTCTATAAGACGGCTGGCGTGTTCTGACAGAGATCCAATACCGGAGACAATTGGGCAGCCGGGGGGCATTGTACGGTGCTTGTGTATCTTTGGTAAGGCATAGAATGTAGCCTCTCTAGGTTTTTTCACATTAAGATAGTTGTATGTATCTTGGTCAATCAGGCCCTTCTGGTAGGCCGATCCAATGGTCTCCAGGTATTCTTGTTTAAATTCTCGAATGCGAGTCTCAGATAGGTGGTGATAGCAGTGTTTATTTTGTAAGATCCTATTCACCATGGATTCGTAATATGTTTTTGTCATAAGGACGATGTTTCCACCTTTATCTGAAGCTTTAATTTCTAGGTCTGGGTGATTTTGTAGGGCTTGAATGGCTTGTCTTTGGGAATGAGAAAGGTTTCCTGGAGTCAGTGAGGTGGTTATCTGCTTTATATCTTTAATAGTTCCCATGAGGAATGCCCAGATATGGGAATTGGTGGTTAATTCCGGAAATCGTTGGGATTTGGGTTTAAATTTTTTTGTGTTCGGTGTGTGTGTGGTGGACACCATAGTATCTTGTGATAGATTTGGTTCTTGTGGTGATTCATTTTCCTCCAATAGGAGTATTAGGTCTCGTAGGACTCGAAAGTCCTCCATAGAGAAGTGTTTCACTTGTTCTGATATGGCTTTATCTTCTTTAGATTGTAAAACTTGTTTATCAAAAAGAAATTTGTATGTAGATTGCGTGAGAACAAATAAACATCTTTTATTTTCTCGTATTTGTCGATGTTGGCAGAGGGGCAAAAGCTCAATCCAAATTTGAGGACATCAAGTGTCTCTTTCTCGAAGTGATAGGGAGTTAGGTTAATAACTTCCAGTCCTGTTGTTATGTCAGTATCATCGTGTCCGTGGGCAATTGAAAATTTGCCTGTGTGTTAGGTGTTTGGATATGTGCATCCAGTGTGCTTTGTCTAGTGTTGGACAACCGTTGTGTCAAGGGTGGGAGAGTGGTGGGGGGATTAAGTCCCTGATATTGAGTTGAATCGGTAAGGTTCGAGTTTGTGCGACCTATCTCAGTGGGGCCTGTGGTGTTGGGTTGTGTCGTGTTTTGTGTTTGTGATTGGTTGCTCAATATATGTATTGCTTGCAGGGCTGTGGCACCCAAATATTTGGGTTGTGCTAGTGACCGATCATTGGGTTGTGCAATGTGCCCTTGTTTTTGAGGATGTGGTAGTAGTTTGGTATCTGCATTCGGGGGGCGTTTTTTGGAGGAGGGTGTGTAAGAGCCTCCTCCATAATCTCTTTTTCGAGCTCCAGAATTATCTCGAGTATTTTGTTGGTCCTGTGTAGAAAAGGAAGAGGTTGATCTGTATGAGGAATCTGATTCAGTATCCTCATCCGTAGCCCCATAGTTAGTATTAGTTTTAGTTGCACGGCGGTAATTTCTAGAGCCTTTTCTTTGCATGGCATTGTGCCAATGATATGCAAAGCCTTCAAAGAAAGCTAATCGGTCCTTAGATAATTTGTTTTGTTTTTTATAGATAATGTCTTTCGTAATTCTTTTTACCTAATCTTTGATTTCCTGGACCCGTTTGGAAAAAAGCGTATGCTCCCTAATATTTTCATTAGATGTTTGTAGTAGGAGAATCTCCTGGTCGAGCGTGTTCAACTTTGTTTGATAATAAAGGATCAGGAGTTTCATCAATTCTGAACTGCATTGGGTCAGTATGTTCTCCCATTTGAGTTTAAATTCTGGAGACGTTACTTAGAAAGAGGGGTACAGTTGAATCCTTAGGCCCAGGGGATTTATGTTTTCCCAGACATATTTCTGTAGGAACTCGATATGCCAATGCAAATTGGCTTTCTTTTTAAGGAGATGTTTAAGTTTGGCCATGTATTGATTTATTCCGATTTCTTGTTCAGTATCTGTGTTGCAGTTCGTTTGGATCTCTGTCATATACCCCAACCATCCTGTACCAACAAAGTCCATGATACAAAAGGAGTGTGCAAACACAAATATTGAAAAAGAGGGCTAGAAGGAAAGGGAGAATAGAAAAGCGTAGGGGGGAGACTAGAAGAGGGGAAAATTCTTTACAATCTAAACAAGATAAAGCCATATCAGAACAAGTGAAACACTTCTCTATGGAGGACTTTCGAGTCCTACAAGACCTAATACTCCTATTGGAGGAAAATGAATCACCACAAGAACCAAATCTATCACAAGATACTATGGTGTCCACCACACACACACCGAACACAAAAAAATTTAAACCCAAATCCCAACGGTTTCCGGAATTAACCACCAATTCCCATATCTGGGCATTCCTCACGGGAACTATTAAAGATATAAAACAGATAACCACCTCACTGACTCCAGGAAACCTTTCTCATTCCCAAAGACAAGCCATTCAAGCCCTGCAAAATCACCCAGACCTAGAAATTAAAGCTTCAGATAAAGGCGGAAACATCGTCCTTATGACAAAAACATATTAGGAATCCATGGTGAATAGGATCTTACAAAATAAACACTGCTATCGCCACCTATCTGAGACTTGCATTCGAGAATTTAAACAAGAATACCTGGAGACCATTGGATCAGCCTACCAAAAGGGCCTGATTGACCAAGATACATACAACTATCTTAATGTGAAAAAACCTAGAGAGGCTACATTCTACGCCTTACCAAAGATACACAAGCACCGTACAATGCCCCCCGGCTGCCCAATTGTCTCCGGTATTGGATCTCTGTCAGAACACGCCAGCCGTCTTACAGACTTTGTTCTAATGCCACATGTATTGAGTCTTCCGTCCTATAGCCGTGATACACTTGACCTCTTGAAACAAATAGAGGGACTGTCTGTCCCTCCCGATGCCCTCCTCGTGACACTGGATGTGGAGTCTTTATACTCCAGCATCCCTCACGAGCAGGGCATCGGGATGGCACGCATGTTCCTACGAGAGCAAGACCACTACAGCTGGGAATACTGTGAATTTATTTTGGAATTGTTGAAATTTGTACTGACTCGTAATTATTTTTGTTTCAAAGACTCCCACTTCCTCCAGGTACAGGGCGTGGCTATGGGCACCTGTTGTGCACCAGCCTACGTCAACCTGTACCTGGGGGGTGGGAACGCAACACTTTTTCCAATGAGGACTTAACCATCTATACCAATCACGCCCCTATATGGTGGCGTTATATAGATGACATTTTTCTGGTATGGACAGGTACCCGAGATCTATTGGACAGTTTTATCCAAACTATCAATCACAACTCTATGAACCTTAAATTCACCATCTCTGCTCATCCGGACCAGATAACCTTTCTAGACCTAACTATCTTTAAAGACAAAGAGAATTGTTTAGCTTCCACTCTGTTTAGAAAGGAAACCGCAGGAAACACCTTGCTACACGTGAAAAGCGCTCATCCCAGACCACTCATTAAAAGTATCCCATAGGCACAATACCTCACACTACGTCGCAATTGTACGCATACAGAGGAATTTAAATCCCAAGCAGACGGGCTCCGCAATAGATTACTAGCAAGGGGCTACACCAAGACTATACTGCGTAGTGCATACAATAAAGCCATCCGCCAGTCAAGAAATTCCCTACTTTTCAAGAAAAAAAACTATCTCCACTAATTTCCGGGTGAGATTCATCACCAAATTCTTGCAACAGCACCAGAAACTTCGTGACATCCTTAGTAAGCACTGGTCGATCCTCCAAGAGGACCCCATTATCAACAAATACATTGGTCCCTCCCCTCAAATTACATTTAGACGAACTAGGTCCTTGGGTGACCAACTAACCTCAAGCCACTTTGTAACCACTCTCAAACATAAACAACCGAAATTAGGAATCTCCCAATGTGGCAAATGCTCTTTCTGCCCATGGGTTAAAGAAGGGAAATCCTTACTACTACCAAACGGGGAAACATTCATCCCCAAATTTTATCCAGACTGCGACACAAAAGGAGTGGTGTATCTCATGCTGTGTCAATGTGGCTCGTTTTACGTAGGTAAAACTATTAGACACCTACGCTGCAGAATCAAGGACCATGTCTATTATTCGGGGGAGGGTAAAATGTTGACAGCAGTAAGTAGGCATCTTGACCTCTACCACAGATTTAATGTCTCCCTTATTTCATTTATTGTGCTAGCAGTGGTTCCAACAGATCCCAGGGGTGGAGACTGGGACAAAGTAGTTTGTCAAAAAGAAACCATGTGGATAGAACGTTTATGTGCCACTTTTCCCCCTGGGATTAACGAGGCCCAAACCTACAAACCCTTTCTCTAAATAAGTATGATTTCACCCCCCTTTTCTAGCCCTCTGTACTGTTGAGCTTTTGTAGTTTCTGCATAATCATAAATTATTTAATAACTCATTGTTATACACTAATAGATTTATATATCTTATTTCTGTCCAGGTACCATACTGTTGATGGTTTTGTCTCTTTGGTATAACTATAGATCATGTAATAACCCATTGCTATTTATTAACACAGATATACACCTTATCTTTGTTTTTTGATTGTTAATTAATTTTTTCCTCATCCTGATTGTTGTCACAACAATTTAGCCGCTTTCTCAAACTACTACTATGTTTCAACTTAATATGTCTTATTCTATTGCTACTATATTAATACATATATCCAGACACTGCCCCTCTACCATGGTGTGTCCCCCCCCTGCATTGCCTGGGGATGCTTTCAGCACTGTGCGGCGCCCAGCACCACACCTTTACCCTAAGGTGACTGGCGCACTATGGTGTTCATGGTTGCCGGGTCAACCTGCTCTCCCTCCCCTCCCCAGCGCGCCGGCAACTGCCAGGCCTAGGCCGAGGAATGGGACATGCGCAGGACGCCTCTATGTGCTCCTGGTTGCTAGGACACCATGACGCGACTGCCTTCTCTCCCCCAGGTGCGCCGTCAGCTGTTCGGTCGACGCCGGAGGTCTGGGACATTCGCAGTACGCCTCCATGTGTCCCTGGTTGCTAGGACACCATGACGCAACTGCCTCCTCTCTCCCCGGTGCGCCGCCAGCTGTTCGGTTGACGCCGAAGAGTGAGACATGCGCAGTATGCGTCGGCGGCCGGCCTGAATGACGTCACGTCGGCTTCGCCGATTGGTGACTACAGGTGGGGCGGATGTACAAGAGACGCTTCCAGCGTCTCTCCTTGTACAATCCACACTACCAGTCGCTCTCTATGAAGCGGCTGTGTGGCTCCATGGTGCTAACCTTACTGCTTATTACTTCTAACTGCAATATAAGGTAAGCTCCAATTTATAACTGCCTATTATACACTGTTTTCAGCTACTAACATACACCCCCATATTCATGACTCCTTGTCTCCCTTTATGGGCTTATTTCCATGACAGCCTCAGCAGAAGTGGGGATCAGGAATAGTAATATCCTTATCAGCAAGTCTCATATGATTCTCGGTGCAAGCCGTCGTTAACCCCTGACTGACACCAGATCCCCCTCTGTCAATCAAACTAAAATTGATGATGCCAGCCAACTATTGAGATCTACAAATATTTAGTTAAGAGGTTGCTGTTTTCATTAGATACAGCTGTAAAGTCCCTGAGGGTAAGTGTAATTTGTATCTTAAATTTGACTACCATTATAAACACGTAATATTAGGGGGTACCCAAATACGTTACATGTAAATACTTATTTATTTTTATTCTTTATTATAATATAATATATTTTATAATTATATCTTTATTATTTGTCTAGTCCCTATACTTACTAATTACCAACTTTCATCAATTAATCTCATAATTTGACATAACATGAATTTGAATAACCACGCATACCAACATCCCCTTTCCTCCCTCCCCCCTTCCCTCCCTCTCCCCTCCCTCTCCCCTCCCTCTCCATTCCCTCTTCCCTTTCCCTTATCCTTTCCTCTTCCCATTTCCCTTTCCCTCCTCCTTTCCCTATTCCCTTTTCCCTCCCCTTCCCCCCCCCCCCTCCTTCCCTCTCATTCCCGTCCGATCATGTAGTAGCTTTACCCCATGCCGGAGTTTAACTTACCTTTTCACTATTAATTTCCTACTATGTTACATACGTCCCCACATTGCTTGATTATCACCGGGACTCTGTGGGACGGACACATTCCATTGGGCCTTAGGGGCAGCTTCTTTGATACTCATGGTGCTATTTTATCTCTGATCTAACTACATTTGATTATAACATACCATGATGAATTATTTACTGTAAATATGTTGTTCATTACAGTATTCAGTTCTGTGCTCTTGAAGAAGCGCATGTGACGCGCAACATGTCGAGCCAATACAGAATCTGATTGTTACCACCGCATAGCTTCTGGTTCAACACAATGTAACAATATTGATTAGAATTTCTGATTCTAAACACTGCTCAAACTGTTTTATATAACCATTTAGCTTTGTATGGAGTGCATAACTTGTAAAACTGTGTGATCATGAACTGAATTCTATATGTTTCTCTGTTTTTTTCCTTATTTTAAATATTTTCTAATAAACTAGAATTTTTAATTACATATCTAGTAATTACTGTGCCTATAAAGTCTTGAGCCCAAACCTGCCTTTTTCCTCTAATCCATTAAGATAAGACGTGGCACCTGCAACCTAGACCGTATCTGCATGACCACTATGCATTGATACGCTTAGAAACCCTTGTTAAAGGGGGTTTCCAGATTCCGATAAGCAAGGGTTGTGGGGATGAGGCCCTTGTCCCCATCAACATGAGGACAAGGTGTTTTGGGGTGCTCTCTCGTCCCCCCTCTTTTCCTGCGGCCTGCCAGGTTGCGTGCTCGGATAAGGGTCTGGTGTGGATTTTTGGGGAGACCCCACGCCATTTTTTTTTAAATTTTGGCTCGTGGTTCCCCTTAAAATCCATACCAGACCTGTAGGGTCCGTTATAGATTTTGAGGGGGACCCCACACCATTTTTTTTTAAATTTTGGCCAGGGTTCCCCTTAATATTAATACCAGACCTGAAGGGCCTGGTATGGAATTTAGGGGGACCCCCATAATATTTTTTTTTTTTTTTTAATTTTGGTTCAGGGTTCCCCTGTGGGAAATTCCCATGCTGTTTTTATCAATTAACTTTTATGTATATTGTCGGACCGGCAATTCATTAATAGCCGTGAGTAGTTTTAAATGACTTTTTTTCCTTTGAAATGTCATTTTGCGCTCAGACTGTTCTAAACACGGGAAACATGCGCCCCTTTACAGACATACTATAGACACCCCCCAGGTACGAAATTTAAAGGAATATTACACTTTTATTGTTTCACTTCAAGCATTATTAAAATCACTGCTACTGAAAAAAATGGTCATTTTTAAAACTTTTTTTTGCATTGATCCATGTCCCCTGGGGCAGGACCCAGGTCCCCAAACACTTTTTATGACAATAACTTGCATATAAGCCTTTAAAATTAGCACTTTTGATTATTCATGTTCGTGTCCCGTAGACTTTAACGGTGTTCGCGTGTTAGAACAAATTTTTTGCCTGCTTGCATGTTCTGGTGCAAACCGAACAGGGGGGTGTTCGGCTCATCCCTAGTCAGGTGCAAGGATTCACCAATTAGCACTGTCAGAGCCCTGATTGGACAAAGTGATGATGACTTTCTCAGTGCTCATAGTTCCACCCCACACTATAAAAGGTAACTTTCCATAGAAAAATGTTGCAATGTGTTGGAGTGGAAATAGATAGTGCAGGTCTCAGTTTGCTACTACCGAGTTAGTGTGTTCACTTATAGTGACTAAGCATAAAGTGTTAGTGTAGTGTTAGTATAGGGTATGATTATAGTCAGTGTAGTGTGTAGTGTAGTGCAGTGTTTAACACAGCTTAACATAACAATGTAGTGCTGTATACGCCTTTTTTTTTTTGGTTGCTGCATGTTTTTTATTTTTTGTCCCATGCCTGAACCCTTTTTTGAAATTGTCAGCCGCAGTTTTCTGACTGCGACGTTGGTGTTCCTCCTTTTTAATTTTTTTATTTTTATTATAGTTTTTACATTTCTGTCAGAATCAGTCCTCAATTTTAAGTGCATCAATCAAAATTTTTCATTCAAAAAAGTGCATCCAATCACACATTTCCCAGTTTCTATTAAATTTGGGTAAAAAGCCCCCTCATCATGTCTGGGAGGCCAACAAGGGGAGGCAGACGTTCCCATGCAACTATGAGGGGGCCAGCAGCATCCACAGGCAAAAGGTGGACCTGGTCCATCCTCAGGCAGGGCACATTTGTCTCTATTTTGTGATTTTGCCAATGCTATCAAGACACAGAATGTAGAGGAGGTGGTAAACTGGCTTACTAAACCATCCTCATACTCCTCATCCTCTTTGACCCAAGCTGGCACTAGTGCGTAGTCCACCACAGCTGCCAGAGTGGCTTATTTTGCCTCCTTGTCCACAGCTCTGCCGTAGACCCATCATCAAGATTATTACCAAGTTGGCTCCTGTGATGATGAGGATGGAGGGAATGATGATGATGAGGGGGAGAAACAACCCCAATGAGGAAGGATGTCCTCCAGAGGCAGCCATCATGGAAGAGTAGAGAGCAGCCACTCTATTCAATCAGATTGTGGAGCTGTTATCTCTCGGCCCACTTACCACAGACCAGCTATGTGGGCCTTTTTTAGCACATGGGAAGCCGTTCACACTGTTGCATTTTGCAATTTCTGCCGCAAGCAGATCAAGCATGGCAAAAATACCAGCCATTTGAGTACCACATGCTTGACAAGGCATTTAACCTCCCACCACTCAGCCCATTGGCAAGAGCACCTGAAGGGCACACACAAGGGATACAGTTCTTCTACTCCTCACTCCTCAACTTTCATATCTACCCCCTGCTATATATCATGAAGACCTGTCAGAAGCCTCCACTGACAGGAATGATGGTATAGCAAAGTGTGTCACAGGTCCTTGCAACATGTCTGCCAGCAGCACACCACCAGCTGTAGAGTATAGCAGGCAAATTTCCCTGCCCCAGCAGCAAAAACTCCCTGCCACCCACAAGCCCAGCGTCTAAATTCCAGTTTGTCCAAAATGCTGGTTTTACAACTTCTGCCTTTCCATCTGGTGGATTCTGCCGCCTTCCATGGATTTGTAGAATGTGTTGCACGTAAGGCCATTCCAGCCCTGTACCATCACGTGGAAGGCAATGTTTTGGCTTTGTTGGGCAAGAAGGTCCAAACTTCTACTGACACGTGGTCCAGCAAGCATTTTCAGGGCTTAGTTCAGGGCACACTTGGTAAATCTTCTTGCAACTAGGAAGGATGCAGGACAGGGCTCAATGCTGGAGTTTGTTTTGCTGCTACATGTCCATACAGCTTGTGGTGATGATGCAAGATCTGTCAGCACCACCCCCTCCTCCTCCTCCTCATGCCCTTCTCTGCTGGATTGTCCTATGATCCACCAGTACCCCCTAAGAGTCCAAGGGGCCATTCAATCAGTTAGGCTAAAAGATTCCATGCAGTGCTTCAGCTGGTCTATCTAGGGGACAAGTGCCACAAGATTTTTTTCAAATCTGCAGGGGCAGGCCCAGAGGTGGTTCATGCCATGGAAGCTTGAGCCAGGAATGGTGGTGTGCGATAATGGCACATGTCCTTAATTAGTGGTGCAGTATTTCTTAAACAAGTACCCTGGTTTGCAAGATCTTCTAAAGCAGGCCAGAAGAGTCTGTAGCTATTTCAGGTGGTCATACACAGCCAGTGTTCAGTTGGCTAAATTCTAGTGGGAATTTCACCTCACAAAAGATATTTGATCTTACATATCTGTACACCCAAACGATCCCTTTTACAGATATACAAGAAGAAATAAGAGGCGCTCTCACCCTCCCTGTGCAAAAACTAAATAACACACGATGTGTGTCACAGAATAATCTCTGCTTTCAAACATAAATATGTGAACCCAATGATATATACACAATAAATAATACACCATATATAAACATATATCTTCAAATAATTCCACCAAGTGTTCAACGTGAAATATATATCATTGGTGTAATACAGTAATCCATATATAATGTGAACAAAAATCAGTCCAGTGACAAAAATGTGATAAAAAATAGTGACAAAAAACTCAATAAAAATCTGGAATCTTGATAATTAAGTGATCTCCACGGGTCTTCCACCTCACCACCGTGATACGTGACTCCGCTCCCAATAGAAACACACTCACCGATTCCTATTGCCAGCACTCTCATGCATGGCAAAAATAGCTTGTTTACCACACTCCAGGGTAATTAGATGAGTACGATATCCCACAGTGTATGATAGAATCGGTCCACATAAAAAAACAATGAAAATGCTCCAATAGTGTAACTCAGCACAGCAAGTTTATTAAAACCACTCCAATCCTTTAGAAAATCACTCACATTTCAAAAGATTTAAACCAGCAAACAATACAGTGCAGCACACAGCAACTTCAGAACTCTGTGGATGAACAAATAACACTAGTGGTCACAGTGGACCCGAGGTGTGTCAGTGCTTAGATATCTGATCTCACCCCTTCCTTGATGGTTAACCATGTAATCAAATCACCCTTCCTACGGTGTGGCTTTCAGCGTTACTTGCCACACAACACAGCCACGCCCCAGACATGTTTCGTCATAGAATTGACTTAATCATGGGATTGGCTGTATAGGTTGCCACTCATCCCTTATATCTCCTCCTACCCCGCACCTAATAGGCGGATTGGCCCGCATGCGCACACCTCGTGTCCCCGCTCTAGTAATTCTCCACTATTCAGAGACTACGGCGCGCCGCTACTCAGAGATAAGGGCATTTCTGATAATAACTTGGACTGATTCGACATACATTTCTAATGGTTGGCTTGCGCTCAGTTTTACATATATCTCCGTAAACTACTTCAAGCGCGGTTTTGTCATACCTGCACTTGTAAAGTGATCACATTCATAAAAACGAACACAGCCTTTCCCCATTAAAACATGCAGCTACATATGACATCACCATCAGATAGTTCCTACATTATTATATATAATATGACCATCAAACAATTAGTACAATAGTATATATGATGTGATCATCAAACAATTGCTACATTAATTCACATATAAACACATGAGATCGGATCAGGGACCGCTCCAAAGTCACGCTCCCAAAATGTGAGTGCATTAAATTTGAAATAAACAATATAGAAATTTAATCTAAAAAAATATTTAAAATTTATTTAAAAAATCATTTAAAAATTCATCAATAAAATCTCGGTAAGCTACTTGATCAGTTTATACATGGTAAGAATCTCTCTCATTAAATGTTAGCTCCATACTATACGTATTAAAAAGTATTGATAATAATTAACACTAAAAATTACATAACTATATATTAATATATGGGATTATTTTCTTTTCTCTATAAAGGATCCCACTAACTAGACTTCCAAGGGAGAGTGTCACCATCCCTATTCAATATCTCCTAGCCTCCTATCCTTCCATTTGTTTAAGGTATCCCAATGGTAATGAAGCACATTATCTCCCCCGTTATTTAGGGCTAGTTTCAGTCTGAGGTCTATCTATATATTCTACCCATAATAATCTAATGGTATATAGGACCTCCACCTAGGGATTTCACTCATCCAGGATGGGGGATCATCTCAAATATTGTTCAAACACCCTGTATGAACATATACATCCATTATCATACCAGTTTCTTAACCAATCAGACAAAATGATGATTCCACTACTTATAACCTAAAAATTATTTATAAAGCAATTTAAATCCAAATCTATGTTTAACCCCCTAGGGGGTTAAACTTTTCAATAAAAAAATCCAGCGAGTTTCCCTCTGGGAGAGATCTCTAACTCTATTGGATCCTCTCCATGAAGGATGGACCACATCAATTCCGCAAAATTGTAATAGGGAGGGGTCTTTCTGATGTTTTTCTTTAAAATGCAAGGAGACACTGTGGTACTTATAACCGTTTTTTATATTGGTTAGGTGTTCTGAAATTCTGATCCTCAAGAGTCTCTTTGTCCTCCCCACATAAAGTAGGCCACACGGGCACCACATCAAGTATACGACATGGGAGGAGTTACAAGAGCTAAATTCCTTGATTTCAAAGGATTCTCCTTCTCTGTTGGTCACACTTGTCTCCCCTCTGTGGCACACTTTCACCGTCCTGCAGCAGATACATCTCCTGCAGCTGTAAAAGCCCTTAAAGTCCAGTCTAAGGTCATTCTGCCCTGGTGGGTCAAGAATTTTCTTGACCACATGGTCACCAAAACTCGGAGCCTTCCTATAAATAAATTTCGGTTGGTTCGGCAGTATTTCTCCTAAGTGTCTATCCTTGCATAAGATGTGCCAGTGCTTCCTAAATATGCTTTCAATATCTTTATATTGACAATGATAACCTGAGATGAACCCCAGCTGATGTTGGTTATCATTTGCTTGAGCAGTATTTTTCTTCTTAAAGCACTGTTCCCTCGGTACTTGTGCCACTTCCTGGATAATCTTATTCAGTTCATCAATATCATATCCTTTTTGCATAAATTTATTTTTTAGGATTCCAGCCTGCTCATAGAAGTCATCTATTTGTGTACAATTCCGACGTACTCGCAACATTTGCCCCTTTGGGATTTTTTTTTATCCACGCTGGGTGGTGCCCACTTCTTATTGACAAATAACTATTACGATCTGTCGGTTTGAAAAAAACTTTTGTTTTTAATGTATCCAAACATCTATCTTTTGTTACATTCAAGAAATTGACCGTATTACTACTAACCTGATACTCCAATCTAATGTTATTGGGATTATTATTAAGTTCCTGTAGAAATTCAATCACAGATTCTTCTGAGCCTTCCCAGATAAATAGGAGGTCATCAATAAATCTCTGGTAGAATAACAGTTGGGGCCTCCTTTGACTGAACACTTTCCTGTCCTCCCATTCAGCCATAAACAGGTTGGCGAGGCTGGGGGCATACTTCGCCCCCATCGCCACGCCAACCTGCTGAGAATAAAATTGACCATCACACCAAAAATAATTATGGGACATGCAAAATTCCAATACATGTCCTAAAAAACGTTTCTGAGTGACTGGAATATCATCCCTTTTACTTAACGCCCAATTCAGGGCCAGAGATGCATCCTCGTGCTGTATGATGGTGTATAAGGAGGATACATCTGCCGTTACCAAATATACCATAGACGAAGTCTCCAACTTAACATCCTTCAATAATGTTAATAGATCTCCCGTATCTTTCAAATACGCTCTTGTGACTTTAACGCTAGGCTGGAGGAATTTATCCAAGTACTCCCCCAACCTTGCCTTGACAGACCCAATACCATTAACGATAGGGCGAGGTGGCGGACATTGCGTGTTCTTGTGCACTTTTGGCAGAGTGTAGATAACTGGGATTCTGCAAGAACTAGGAATAAGATATCTTTTTTCTTTTAAATTTAAAGCATCCATTCTATAAGCCCATTCCACCAGGGCTGACAACTGAGTTCTGTACGCCTCTGTAGGATCAGAGGACAACCTTTTATACGTGGATCTATCTCCAACGAGTTCCAAGAGCTGGTTGAGATAAAATGACTTGTCCAATAATACCACCCCTCCACCTTTATCGGCAGGTCTTATTATTAGGTCCTTCTTCTGTTCCAAAGACCTAATCCCTTCTCTGATGTAATAAGGGTTGACCCCCTTACGTGGAGTGAGTTTCTCAATGTCATTTAGTATCAGACTTTTAAACACTTCTATAAAATGGTTACTCGGGTTTTGGGGGTTAAAGATGGATTATTTTTTAATCCAGTGTCCAATTTACTGGCCGGTACCATAGCCTTAACAGTGGATTCCACTGGGTGGCTTAAAAAATACTTTTTAATATTCATAGATCTGATAAATTTGTGTGTGTCTATGTAGACATCAAATGTATTCATCTCTTTTTTTGGGGCACATTTTAAACCTAGGTTCAGTATATTGAGCTCTTTATGATTGAGCTCTACACTGCTAAGGTTATAGATCCCTGTATTCATGCATCTCTCGGTCGTTTTCTTGGGTTGTTTGGATCTTCCTGCCCTGCATCCCCTTCTTCTCTTCACAGGGGCATATTTTCTCTGTTGTAACCTTGAGACGGCGTGGATCTCCCTCCCCCTCTTGGATGGGTCCCCCTGGGATTCCTCCTCAGTGTTCCTGTTTCCCTCCTGCGTTGCCCTAAAAAAGGAGCATTATAAGGTGTATAACCAGATTGTTCATCATTTTCTAATGGTGCAAATCTATTATAGAGTGGGACAAATCAAAGTTACCCCCATAGTGTCGATACAATGGGGGGTATTGTTGCCACTGCCTATAATCTTGTGGGGCATTATAGCCATGTGATGTCTCTCCCCTATAGTTCCTAGGGGATGGGTACTCTTTATGATAAGTTGGTGGATATCCCCCTCTCCCCCGAGACGTAGGTCTGGGGGACTGATAATATCTTCTTCCATCATAATCATCTACTCCATCTCGCACTCTATCGTTTAGCCTAGGGTCAGTCACCCCTTGCATGGCTTTTGCTTTTATCCGAGAGATGCATGAATACAGGGATCTATAACCTTAGCAGTGTAGAGCTCAATCATAAAGAGCTCAATATACTGAACCTAGGTTTAAAATGTGCCCCAAAAAAAGAGATGAATACATTTGATGTCTACATAGACACACACAAATGTATCAGATCTATGAATATTAAAAAGTATTTTTTAAGCCACCCAGTGGAATCCACTGTTAAGGCTATGGTACCGGCCAGTAAATTGGACACTGGATTAAAAAATAATCCATCTTTAACCCCCAAAACCAGAGTAACCATTTTATAGAAGTGTTTAAAAGTCTGATACTAAATGACATTGAGAAACTCACTCCACGTAAGGGGGTCAACCCTTATTACATCAGAGAAGGGATTAGGTCTTTGGAAGAGAAGAAGGACCTAATAATAAGACCTGCCGATAAAGGTGGAGGGGTGGTATTATTGGACAAGTCATTTTATCTCAACTAGCTCTTGGAACTCGTTGGAGATAGATCCACGTATAAAAGGTTGTCCTCTGATCCTACAGAGGCGTACAGAACTCAGTTGTCAGCCCTGGTGGAATGGGGATATAGAAAGGATGCTTTAAATTTAAAAGAAAAAAGATACCTTATTCCTAGTTCTTGCAGAATCCCAGTTATCTACACTCTGCCAAAAGTGCACAAGAACACGCAGTGTCCGCCACCTCGCCCTATCGTTAATGGTATTGGGTCTGTCAAGGCAAGGTTGGGGGAGTACTTGGATAAATTCCTCCAGCCTAGCGTTAAAGTCACAAGAGCGTATTTGAAAGATACGGGAGATCTATTAACATTATTGAAGGATGTTAAGTTGGAGACTTCGTCTATGGTATATTTGGTAACGGCAGATGTATCCTCCTTATACACCATCATACAGCACGAGGATGCATCTCTGGCCCTGAATTGGGCGTTAAGTAAAAGGGATGATATTCCAGTCACTCAGAAACGTTTTTTGGGACCTGTATTGGAATTTTGCATGTCCCATAATTATTTTTGGTGTGATGGTCAATTTTATTCTCAGCAGGTTGGCGTGGCGATGGGGGCGAAGTATGCCCCCAGCCTCGCCAACCTGTTTATGGCTGAATGGGAGGACAGGAAAGTGTTCAGTCAAAGGAGGCCCCAACTGTTATTCTACCAGAGATTTATTGATGACCTCCTATTTATCTGGGAAGGCTCAGAAGAATCTGTGATTGAATTTCTATAGGAACTTAAAGAGGAGTTCCACCCGAGGTCCAGTCAAAAAAAAAAAAAAAATTAAAAGTCAGCAGCTACAAATACTGCAGCTGCTGACTTTTAATTGGACACTTACCTGTCCCAGGGTCCAACGATGCGGGGGATCGAAGCCCCGCTCATCTCCCCCTCCGTTCAGCGGCGCCGGCATTGCAACTGTGGGCGCCAGGCTGTGGCTTCACAGCCTGGCACCCACTGTGCATGCGCGAGCGGCGCCGCGCGCCGTGATTGGCTGCTCAGTCACCTGGGACCTGTAATGGGTCCCAGATGATTGACAGGAGGGAGGGAGCAGAGCTGAGCCCTTCCTGTGCCGAGGGGGAAGTGATGTCACCAGCCCAGGCACTGGAAGAGGCAGACTATGAGGGACCACCTAGCAACAGGCATTTAGAGGTAAGTAAAAAAAAAAAATATCCAAATTTTTTTTGTATTTTTTTTTTTTTTTAGGATTTTTCATGTAGTTTTTTTTTGTGGGTGGAACCCCACTTTAATAATAATCCCAACAACATTAGATTGGAGTATCAGGTTAGTAGTAATACGGTCAATTTCTTGGATGTAACAATAGATAGATGTTTGGATACATTAAAAACAAAATTTTTTTTTAAACCAACAGATCGTAATAGTTATTTGTCAATAAGAAGTGGGCACCACCCAGCGTGGATAAAAAACATCCCGAAGAGGCAAATGTTGCGAGTACGTCGGAATTGTACACAAATAGATGACTTCTATGAGCAGGCTGGAATCCTAAAAAATAAATTTATGCAAAAAGGATATGATATTGATGAACTGAATAAGATTATCCAGGAAGTGGCACAAGTACCGAGGGAACAGTGCTTTAAGAAGAAAAATACTGCTCAAGCAAATGATAACCAACATCAGCTGGGGTTCATCTCAGGTTATCATTGTCAATATAAGGATATTGAAAGCATATTTAGGAAGCACTGGCACATCTTATGCAAGGATAGACACTTAGGAGAAATACTGCCGAACCAACCGAAATTTATTTATAGGAAGGCTCCGAGTTTTGGTGACCATGTGGTCAAGAAGATTCTTGACCCACCAGGGCAGAATGACCTTAGACTGGACTTTAAGGGCTTTTACAGCTGCAGGAGATGTATCTGCTGCAGGACGGTGAAAGTGTGTCACAGAGGGGTGACAAGTGTGACCAACAGAGAAGGAGAATCCTTTGAAATCAAGGAATTTAGCTCTTGTAACTCCTCCCATGTCGGAATTTCAGAACACCTAACCAATATAAAAAATGGTTATAAGTACCACAGTGTCTCCTTGCATTTTAAAGGAAAACATCAGAAAGATCCCTCCCTATTACAATTTTGCGGAATTGATGTGGTCCATCCTTCATGGAGAGGATCCAATAGAGTTAGAGATCTCTCCCAGAGGGAAACTCGCTGGATTTTTTTATTGAAAAGTTTAACCCCTAAGGGGTTAAACATAGAGTTGGATTTAAATTGCTTTATAAATAATTTTTAGGTTATAAGTAGTGGAATCATCATTTTTGTCTGATTGGTTAAGAAACTGGTATGATAATGGATGTATATGTTCATACAGGGTGTTATTTGAGATGATCCCCCATACTGGATGAGTGAAATCCCTAGGTGGAGGTTGTATATACCATTAGATTATTATGGGTAGAATATATAGATAGACTTCAGACTGAAACTAGCCCTAAATAACGGGGGAGATAATGTGCTTCATTATCATTGGGATACCTTAAACAAATGGAAGGATAGGAGGCTAGGAGATATTGAATAGGGATGGTGACACTCTCCCTTGGAAGTCTAGTTAGTGGGATCCTTTATAGAGAAAAGAAAATAATCCCATATATTATTATATAGTTATGTAATTTTTAGTGTTAATTATTATCAATAATTTTTAATACGTATAGTATGGAGCTAAGATTTAATGAGAGAAATTCTTACCATGTATAAACTGATCAAGTAGCTTACCGAGATTTTGATGAATTTTTAAATAATTTTTTAAATAAATTTTAAATATTTTTTTAGATTAAATTTCTATATTGTTTATGTCAAATTTAATGCACTCACATTTTGGGAGCGTGACTTTGGAGCGGTCCATGATCCGATCTCATGTGTTTATATGTGAATTAATGTAGCAATTGTTTGATGATCACATCATATATATTATTGTACTAATTGTTTGATGGTAATATTATATATAATAATGTAGGAACTATCTGATGGTGATGTCATATGTAGCTGCATGTTTTAATGGGGAAAGGCTGTGTTCGTTTTTATGAATGTGATCACTTTACAAGTGCAGGTATGACAAAACCGTGCTTGAAGTAGTTTACGGAGATATATGTAAAACTGAGCGCAAGCCAACCATTAGAAATGTATGTCGAATCAGTCCAAGTTATTATCAGGAATGCCCTTATCTCTGAGTAGCGGCGCGCCGTCGTCTCTGAATAGCGAAGAATTACTAGAGCGGGGACACGAGGTGTGCGCATGCGGGCCAATCCGCCTATTAGGTGCGGGGTAGGAGGAGATATAAGGGATGAGTGGCAACCTATACAGCCAATCCCATGATTAAGTCAATTCTATGATGAAACATGTCTGGGGCGTGGCTGTGATGTGTGGCAAGTAACGCTGAAAGCCGCACCGTAGGAAGGGTGATTTGATTACACGGTTAACCATCGAGGAAGGGGTGAGATCGGATATCTAAGCACTGACACACCTCAGTTCCACCGTGACCACTAGTGTTATTTGTTCATCCACAGAGTTCTGAAGTTGCTGTGTGCTGCACTGTATTGTTTGCTGATTTAAATCTTTTGAAATGTGAGTGATTTTCTAAAGGATTGGAGTGGTTTTAATAAACTTGCTGTGCTGAGTTACACTATTGGAGGATTTTCATTATTTTTTTATGTGGACCGATTCTATCATACACTGTGGGATATCATACTCATCTAATTACCCTGGAGTGTGGTAAACAAGCTATTTTTGCCATGCATGAGAGTGCTGGCAATAGGAATCGGTGAGTGTGTTTTGATTGGGAACGGAGTCACGTATCACGGTGGTGAGGTGGAAGACACGCGGAGATCACTTAATTATCAAGATTCCACATTTTTATTGAGTTTTTTGTCACAATTTTTTATCACATTTTTGTCACTGGACTGATTTTTGTTCACATTATATATGTATTACTGTATTACACCAATGATATATATTTCACGTTGAACACTTGGTGGAATTATTTGAAGATATATGTTTATATATGGTGTATTATTTATTGTGGATATCATTGGGTTCACATATTTATGTTTGGAAGCAGAGATTATTCTGCGACACACAGTAGATTTTAAGTTCACCTTCATCGTGTGTTATTTAGTTTTTGCACAGGGAGGGTGAGAGCGCCTCTTATTTCTTCTTGTATATCTGTAAAAGGGATCGTTTGGGTATACAGATATGTGAGATCAAATATCTTTTGTGTTTATATAATTTTGAAAGGGGCAGCTCTATATATAGGAGAATATTTGAGATTATTCACTTAATCACAGTTATATCATTTTTACACATTGTTTGGTGGCGCAGTGGAGGTATTTTTTGATTGAGGGGAGGTGCAACTTTCAGGATACCTATACATTTATATGGGAATTTTACCTGCCTGTAAGCTGCCTGAGTTGTGATGTGCCCAAAAGGTGGAAATCCACTTTGGGAATGCTACATTGAATGCACATGCAGCAGAGGGCCGTCAATGAGTACCTGTGTGAGTATGATACAAAGACAGGCTCAGGGCACCTCTTCTTCTTTTCCCACGTCGATGGCCCCTGATCAAGGATGCATGCACTGTACTGTCACCATTTGAGTAGGTGACAAGGATGGTGAGCCGTTACAATGCATGCATCAATGACACAATCCCTCTTGTGTTTATGTGTCTCTGCATGTCATTATGGACAGGGCACTCGAGGCAGAGCAACGGGAGGAAGAGGAGGACTTTCCTCCCTCTCAAGGCCTGCTTTATTCAGACACTGTTTTTTTGCAATGCCACAGAACACACAAGTGGAGTGGGAGGAGAAGGAGGAGAAGGTTTCTGTCAGTTTTGGAGGCATAGAAGCAGAGGAAGACATATGTCAATCCTAAAGAGATGGTTTTCAGTCTCCAGAAACCTTGGGAATAGTACGTGCTTGGGAGGAGTCAGTTCTAGACACTTTAACCCTGAATAACCCTGAGGACTTTGCTTCTCATCCCTCCACAAACTTGCGGTGCATGGGCTCCCTTATACTACAAAGCCTGTGAAAGGACCTGAGAATTTGTGGCATCAAAGATGAGGATCATTATCAGTTGGCAACCCTCCCTGACCACCGCTACAAGGGGAAAGGCACAGAAATCATTCTGCCCTTGCAGGTGAGCACAGGATGAAATATCTTGAGGACATCTTAAATAGGAGTTTATGTATTGTCTTTTCAGACTCTGGTAGGTTACAGTATCAGGGAAAAGCTAGTTTTGAGGCTTCTGTCGGTCAAAGGAGCAGTGGAGAAGGGATCCACCTCAGTGATGCATTTCAAAATTATTTAATTCTCAGCACCCAGTGCAGTCAGCTTCATGATCCCATGGGCTGCGTCTGAATCATATGGTGGAAGATTATCTAGGGGCAAAAACAGACATGGTTATCTTTCCAGTAGGCGATCCACTGGGTTTCTGGGTCATAAGAATAGACCACTGGCCAGAACTTGCCCACTGCCCGGTATTCAGTTGAGTTGCTGGGCTGCCCTGCATCCAACAAGCTTTCCAAACAGGCATTCAGTGCTACCAGAGATTTTGTGACAGATAAAAGAGTGCATCTGCCCACAGACTCAGTTGACCAGCTTACATATGTTAAAATGAGTCAGTCCTGGATTAGCAGCAGCTATCAAGTCCCTGATGCCGATGTTGCTGATTAAGGCTTGCTAGCTTTGTGGGTGTTGATTTTATCTTGAAGCAATTTTTTGTTATAGGTTTTATGGGCACAATTAACACCCAAGGACCAATTTTTCTGCACATGTTTGACAGGTGCATAGAATTTCAGTTTTTTACATCAAGGCCATTGCTTTTATCAAGAGTACCTTTAGAAGGTTACAGGGTGAAGGCACCACTAACACCAAAGAACACATTTTCCACAACTGTTTGACAGGGGTATCAAATAATTTTTCTTTACAGCAAGGCCAATTCTTGCGATCATCAAGAGTACCTCTAGATGGTTACGGGGTGAAGGCACCACTAACACCCAAAGCTCAATTGTTCTTCATCTGTTACTTCTATACAAAATCTGCAAAAGAGACACCAGACTTGATCTAAAAAAATGTTAATCTTGGCCTGAGTAATTTGGTTTCTTCACATAGGGCTTGCTCACTGTGGTGCAAAAACTTCCAAAGTCTGCCAAAGAGACAACAGAATTTATCCAAAAAATCTCTATTCCTGTTCCGAGAGCACTAAATTATGGCCTCATCATACAAACTTGCTCCCCAAGCCGTTGTTTACAAAATAAAGAAAGCTTGCAGAAAAAATCTATTTAAAAGTCTTTTTTGTTCTTTATAAATGTCTATTTTGCTGCAGCAGGTTCTACATATGGTACAGACACTCCAATTTACAGGCAGACTAAGGGGATCCCCCCAGGCACTATATTTAAAGGAATTTTTCATTTTTATTGTTTAACTTTAAGTATCATTAAAATCACTGCCCCTTTAAAAACAACCATTTTTAAAAGTTTTTTTTTGCATTGGTACATATCCTTCAGGGCAGTAGCCAGGCCCCATACCATTTTGATGACTTATAACTTGAATATAAGCCTTCAAGAAGGGGGCTTTTAAATTCTTTACATTCGGTCCCATAGACTTCAATGGGGTTCATTGTTCGGGTCCGAACTTTTGCGATGTTCAAGAGTTCTTGCGCAAACTGAACCGGAGGGATGTTCGGCCCATCTTCCATGATTCTGGAAGTTTTTTGAGATCTGCCTAAAATTAAAGCTTCAGCGTCTATATCCTTTTTTTTTTAAATCAGATAGAGTTTATTGAAATACCGATCAACAATACAGCCAGACACAGTAACTTTTTAGCCAATAAATGCCAATACAGTAGTTATATCTTCCATGATTCTGGAAGTTTCTTGAGATCTGCCTAAAATTAAAGCTTCAGCGTCTATATCCTTTTTTTTTAAAAATCAGATAAAGTTTATTGAAATACCAATCAACAATACAGCCAGACACAGTAACTTTTTAGCCAATAAATGCCAATACAGTAGTTATAGCAGATAACATACATTATGCATCATATGGATTTACTTGTTAGAACAGTAGGCTGTATGAATACAATGCCAAATATTATGACAATAAAGTCTAAATGTCCAAGTCCATACAAAAGCAATCTGGACTGTGTGTCTCGTGTCATAAGGAGTACTATAAAATTTGCACATATAATGATAACCATATGTGTACGGAATTTAATAACAGCAAGCCATATTTAGATGGAGAGCAATACAATGTATCGTTACTTATTCTTATGCTTTTATAATTATTCACCATGGTACCTCTATGGGCGATCATTTCAAGACCGTTAATTTACACATTCATCTTAGCAATTACTCCTATAACTGATCGATTACATCTGCAATAGTCTATCTTTCACCAATTGGGCTGGGCCTAACCCCCAGAGTGTCCAGCCAAGGTTGCCACATTGAATAGAATTTCTTGAGGACATTTCTATGTTGGTAGGTGTTTTTTTCCCTTTTCAACATATTATTTACTAGTTCTACCCATCATTCTCCCGTCGGTACCCTCGGGGTTATCCAAAGCCTCGCAATTGCCTTGCATGCTAAGTATAACAAACACAGCACTGCTGTGTGGCCGTTTGGTGAGAGTGAAGGTATCTCCAAGGCCCCGAGGAGGCAAATAACTGGGTCAGTCAAAATTGGGAATTGAAATACATGAGAGATAGTGGATAAAACATATTGCCAGAATCGGAATAGTTTTGGACATTTCCACAACATGTGTAGTAAATCTCCTTCCTGTCTGCTACATTTTGGACATATTGGGGAATCCCGGAGCACCCATTTATATAATTTAGTAGGTGTCCTATAAACTCTATTAAGTAAGAATAGATGTGACAATTTATGTGATGTTGAGACTGATACCAGTGGGGCAGAAGCTAGACACATCTCCCATGTTTCTCCATCAGTAGGGCCTAGGTCTTTTTCCCACCCTTTTCTACAGGGCAACTTAGAGGCATCATGTGTTGAAAGTATGTCCCTTGCGCAGTCTGGTAAGGGTTGTAGTAGGGGATCTAGGGGCATGAGTACTGATTTATTCCGGTTAATGCTGAAACCCGATAACTCGCCAAAGTCAGCGCTTAAATGCATCCCGTTCTTTAGAGAGTCATTTGTGTCCCCGAGGTAAATCAGAGTGTCATCGGCATATAAGGAGATAACGTCTTGTTTGGGACCCCTACAGAAACCAATAATGTTTTGTGAGGCTCTAACATGTATGGCCAGTGGTTCAAGTGCCAGGGAAAACAACAGGGGTGATAAAGGACACCTCTGCCGTGTGCCCCGAAAAAGTCTAAAAGATTCTGATATAGTTCAGTTAATATGTATTCTCACTGATGGGGCATTGTATAGCAACTGAACCCATTTCAAAAAAGAGGGGCCCACCCCAAATCTTGTCAGCACTTCCCATAAATATGGCCATTCCACGCTATCAAACGCTTTAGCTGCGTCTAAAGATAGGATGGCTCTATTACCTGGGTTGTCTGTGGGCAGCTGCAGGTTAAGGAATAATCTACGTAAATTTTGGGCTGTGGACCTAGATGGTATAAATCCTGATTGATCTCTATGTATTACTGTTTGGTTACATTTGGCCAGTCTGCTGGCCAGAACTCTGGCGAACTGCTTAACATCAAATGTGAGTAATGATATAGGTGTATATGAGTCTGGGGACAGGGCATTTTTACCTGGTTTCAAGAGTACTATTATAATTGCCTCATTCATGGAGGGAGGAAGATTCCCAGTTTCAAAGGCCTTGTTATAAACTCGGAGTAATATAGGTATGAGTTGTGTGGAGTAGCGCTTATAGACTTCTGACGGTAAGCCATCCACCCCTGGCGCTTTCCCATTTTGTGTATGAGCCAGTGCCTCCAAAAGCTTCTCCTCTGTCAGTGGGGCATTTAGTGAGTTCATGTCTGTTACCGATAGTCGGGGTATGGGATGGATATTTATCTAAAAAAGAATGGATATCCTCGGAAGAGGGGTGGACTTTTGATGAATATACATCCTGGAAACAGTTCCTGAAGATGTCTATTAACAGGGTGTGCCCTGTGCATTTGCTACTGCCACTATATGTGAGGATTGTTGTTGTGATTTGGCTAATAACGCTAACATGTGACCCGTGTTTTCCCCTTCTTCAAAGTGTTTTTGTTGCAAAAAGAACCTTTTATTCTCTGCAATTTGCAGTGATAAATGGTTAAGCATAGCTTGAGAACCTAGCTACGCCCTTTTGGGGTCATTTGGGGTCATTTATGTAGAGTGTTTCTGATTTGTGGGCTTCTGCCACCACTAGATTCTCCCATTCCTTAGTTTTTGTTTTAATATGAGATATCTCCCTAATAAATTGTCCTCGTAAATATGCCTTAACTGCTTCCCATACCATGTCTATATTTGTCAATCCTATATTTTGTCTGAAAAAGCAGGTTAGCAGTTCTGGGATTGGGTCAGGATCTGGCAGAAGCGATAGCCAGAAAGGGTTTAGTTTCCATAAACCCTTACCCCTGGCTGCTCCCAATCGTAAGTCTATCGTGAGTGGGGTGTGGTCTGACGTCTGTCTGACATGGTATTGCGAGGAGTCAACCATAGGCAATATACATTCATTGTCAAGATAAATGTTGTATGTACCCACCCTATTCACAACAATGCTCCGCGCTTAGAACGATATACCCAACAGTAGGGATGAGCTTCGAGTTCGAGTCGAACAGCGAACAATTTGGGGTGTTCGCGGTAAATTCGAATGCCGCAGAACACCCTTTAAAAGTCTATAAGAGAAATCAAAAGTGCTAATTTTAAAGGCTTATATGCAAGTTGTTGTCATAAAAAGTGTTTGGGGACCTGGGTCCTGCCCCAGGGGACAAGGATTAATGCAAAAAAAGTTTTAAAAATGGACGTTTTTTCAGGAGCAGTGATTTTAATAATGCTTAAAGTCAAACAATAAAAGTGTAATATCCCTTTAAATTTCGTAGCTGGGGGGTGTCTATAGTATGCCTGTAAAGGGGCGCATGTTTCCTGTGTTTAGAACAGTCTGACAGCAAAATGACATTTGGAAGGAAAAAACCCATTTAACCTCCCTGGCGGTATGATTATTTCGGATTTTAGGTGCTGAAAGCGGTACAATTATTTTGCATGGAAATTTGGCGTTTTATATTGTAGGTCTGTAAATCTTAACAATAACACACTTAAATCTGTCCAAACCAGAGTCTAGTAGATATCCCGGGTATGATAAAGTTTGAAACACAAAAACATAAATTATAATATAATAAATAAAAATAAATAATTAAAAAAAATTTTTAAAAATAGTAATAAAATAAATTTCCCCACAATTCACTATCGCTCAATTCTGCAAGTGTTCTAATTTACTATCGCTGTTTTCTAGCTGGTCTAAAGCCACTTTTGACGTAAAGGGACACTTTTTGGTTGCTATGGACAATCTCCAGTTTCCAGGCAGAAAGAACAGTGTATATCATGTAAAACTGCATGCAGGGCATGGGCCAGAGCACTGGGGACAAAAGGGATGTGAAATAATTTCATACAGTACTGTAATCTGTAAGATTACAGTACTGTATGTGTTATGATTTTGACTTTTTTTGAATTTGCCGCCAGGCTCCGCCCCCGTGCGTCGCGCCGCTCGCAGGGAACGGAGCCTGGCACGGAGAGGCTTCGGAGGAGGACGGAGCCCTCGGACACTGCGGGGGACATCGCAGGATCCCGGGGACAAGGTAAGTAACGCTGCCCCAGGATCCTGCAATGCGATCCCGAGTGTGGCTCGGGGTTACCGCTAATGGTACTGAATTTTAACCCCGAGCCACACTCGGGAAAACCGCCAGGGAGGCTAAAACTACCCGCGGCTATTGCATTGCTGACAATACACATAGAAGTTCATTGATAAAAACGGCATGGGAATTCCCCACAAGGAAACCCCGAACCAAAATTAAAAAAAAAAAAATGACGTGGGAGTCCCCCTAAATTCCATACCAGGCCCTTCAGGTCTGGTATGGATATTAAGGGGAACTCCGGCCAAAATTTAAAAAAAAAATGACGTGGGGTTCCCCCTAAATTCCATACCAGACCCTTCAGGTCAGGTATGGGTTTTAAGGGGAACCCCGCACCAAAAAAAAAAAAAAACGGTGTGGGGTCCCCCTAAGAATCAATACAAGACCCTTATCTGAGAACGCAACCTGGCAGGCCGCAGGAAAAGAGGGGGGACGAGAGTACCAGGGGTCTGGGAGTCCCCTTGTTAAAGGGGGCTTCCAGATTCCGATAAGCCCCCCGCCCGCAGACCCCCACAACCACCGGCCAGGGTTGTGGGGATGAGACCCTTGTCCTCATCAACATGGGGACAAGGTGTTTTGGGGGGCTACCCCAAAGCACCCTCCCAATGTTGAGGGCATGTGGCCTGGTACGGTTCAGGAGCGGGGGGCCGCACTCTCGTCCCCCCCTCTTTTCCTGCGGCCTGCCAGGTTGCATGCTCGGATAAGGGTCTGGTATGGATTTTTGGGGGGAGCCCACGCCGTTTTTTTTTTTTTTTTTTTGGCGCGGGGTTCCCCTTAAAATCCATACCAGACCTGAAGGGCCTGGTATGGAATTTAAGGGGAACCCCACGTCATTTTTTAAAAAATTTTGGCCGGGGTTCCCCTTAATATCCATACCAGACCTGAAGGGCCTGGTATGGAATTTAGGGGGACTCCCACGTCATTTTTTTTTTTTTAATTTTGGTTCGGGGTTTCCCTGTGGGGAATTCCCATGCCGTTTTTATCAATGAACTTCTATGTGTATTGTCGGCAATGCAATAGCCGCGAGTAGTTTTAAATGGGTTTTTTCCTTCCAAATGTCATTTTGCTGTCAGACTGTTCTAAACACGGTAAACATGCGCCCCTTTACAGGCATACTATAGACACCCCCCAGGTACGAAATTTAAAGGGATATTACACTTTTACTGTTTGACTTTAAGCATTATTAAAATCACTGCTCCTGAAAAAACGTCCTTTTTTAAAACTTTTTTTTGCATTGATCCATGTCCCCTGGGGCAGGACCTGGGTCCCCAAACACTTTTTTTTTAAATTAGCACTTTTGATTATTCATGTTCGTGTCCCATAGACTTTAACGGTGTTCGCGTGTTCGAACAAACTTTTTTCCTGTTCGCATGTTCTGGTGCGAACCGAACAGGGGGGTGTTCGGCTCATCCCTACCCAACAGTATATATAGCATATATATAAATGAACACATGAATGAATAAATGGCAGCTGCTTAAATAATAGGTAATATATATGTAGGCAATAATGAGTCAATTAAGTCAATGGCATTCCTTCAGTATTGCAGCAGCACTGTGTGTCCCCAATAAATAAGGTCCTTTTTTCCAATCAAGTTCATAAAGTGCATAGATGGGAAACAGATGATAAAAATCCCCCTAGTCAATATTCTTGTGTTCTGTGAGGGTAGTTAATCCATTCACCAAGCGATACACCACGTGCTGGGATCCCCAATGAAAAACTCACTCACCAGAAACTTAACCAATATGAGCCTTGATTAGTATTAGTTGGTCTGCACCACTTTCCAAACGACCACCAGATGTCAGTCTAATTCTCGGTAGTTCCAATGCAATATGTGGGAAAAATAAATGTCCACATAGTGTGATACCGCTAAACACTTTTATTAAAACATCTAAATATTTCCCTTTAAAAACATGCGTACCAGATAATCATTAGATAAGAGCAAAGAAAATTAAGTGCACTGTACCTGTTGCGTCCTTCAATCCAACAGGGATGACAGGAGTGCTCACTGTGTGTAGTTACAGCTGTGCGCTTTCTGATTCCTCGGTCGATGGAGCGCATGTGTCACTTCCGGTGCGTCATGTCTCTGACGTTTCGTCCTATCCCGGACTTCTTCTGAGGGCGTGACACACCAGACAGGAAGCCGGTATTTATGTGTGTGATGAGTGCAGCTACCAATCAGCAGAGACTTAGGTCCAGGGAAGGTTTTAAGTTCCTGCCCCCATGCTCAATACTGTCAGCAGTGGGAGAATCAGCCAACTCCGGACCGTCCCTCCCCTAGCTTGCACTGAACATATCCATAACGTTTTTTTGTGTGGAAGGTGACCCATTCATATAAAACAAGTGCCTACAATGCTCAGAGTCACCCAGTATGTGCGCTGCGAATATTGCTCCGCAGCGCAACTACCGGAACATCAACGGGAGCACTATAGGTATTCTTTACAATTGCCATAAACATATTCTCTCCTATATAGTGCAATCGTCCACAATAGCATTACATGGCATTAATTCATCATACTGAACCCTCTTTCAGCATAATGACATAATGTCTAAATGAGTAAAATGCATAGCGATTTTTTGGATATACAGAATCCTATCAAGCCAAAAAGGTGAATTACATCTACAACCAGATAAAAAGTAAACTACATACTACTAACTGAAGATTATACAAAAATAGTATATCTCAATTACATACAATAGATTGCACTTAGTAAATATATTTAAAATGGCCGTACTGAAAACATGGCCAAAAAAGATTAAAAACGATCCTTAATAAAATGCTAATAAAAAAACAATAATAATCAATATAGAGTCCATCAAATGAGATTGGAAAGTGTTAGAGAGTGTTAGAATGTATATATTAAATATTAAATAACACAGAAATTATATACCCCAGGTGTACCTAAGTGTTGCAGATGAAGCAATTAATGTAGAGTTCTATGTTGAGTCCCTTGGGCAAAATCACATCCACAGAGTAAATCCACCGAGTTTCGCGTTTGGATAACTCCCGGATGCGATTTATGCCTCTCCAATAGGGTTGGAGGTGTTCTACACCCCAAAATTCTAATCCTGTCGGATCCCTATTATGTTTTAATTTAAAATGCAGTGAGATGTTGTGATCCTTATAGCCTATTTTTATGTTGTGTATATGTGCAGCTATTCTCACCCGCAATAATCTTTTGGTGCGGCCAATATAAATTAGACCGCATGGATATTTTAATGCGTACACTACAAAGGTACTGTTGCATGTACTAAACTGTTTAATTTCAAAGCTGCGATTATTCACTGGAGAATGGAAATTGTCAACACCTCTAAGGGGTCTCGAGACCTCTCTGCAGGCTTTGCATTTCCTGCATGCAAAGAAGCCATTACGGTCCCAAAATGTCGGAGGACGCTTAGGGGGATCAATCACTTTTTTTACTATTCTGTCCCCAAAACTGGTGGTTTTCCTATAGATAAATTGGGGTACAGGAGGTAGTACTGTGGTGAGTTTCTTATCCATCAAAAGTATGTGCCAGTGTCTTTTAAAGATTTCCTCCACTTCCTTGTATTGAACATGGAATTGGGAAATAAAACCCCATTCTTTATTCTGATTTGTTTTAATTTGTGATACCTTAGATCCTACTGGATGTATTTCTTGTAAGCATGTGGATCTAGGTATTGTTGCCACTTCTTCAACCACCTTCTTCAATATTAACGGGTCATAACCTCTGGCTTCAAACCTATCTGTGAGGACTTTAGATTGGGCCAAGAATTGTGCATCTTCAGAGCAATTTCTTCTTACCCTCATAATCTGACCCTTCAGAATATTACGGAGCCATAACGGATGATGACCACTTGAGATGGGCAAATAACTGTTCCTATCAGTTTTTTTGAAATAAACTTTTGTTTCTAGTTTATCGTTCACTCTATAAATGGTGACATCCAAAAAGTTTATTTCCTCTTTATGCCAGTCTGAAGTAAGCTTGATGTTGTTACTATTATTATTCAAGGCCTGTATGAATGTTTCCAATGAATGGGCTGTGCCATCCCAAATAAAGAACAGGTCATCAATAAAGCGCTTGTAAAATATTAATTCGGGCCTTTGTTCTCTGAAAATGGTCTTATCTTCCCACTCCGCCATAAACAAATTGGCGATGCTGGGTGCGAATTTCGCGCCCATCGCAGCGCCTCTTTGATGTGAGTAGAATGCACCGTCATACCAAAAATAATTATGACTAAGGCAAAAAAAAAAAAGGGCATTGCTTAGAAAAATCTTTTGGTTGTGGGGGAGATCTTCTCTTTGGCTAAGGGCCCAATTGAGTGCTAATAAGGCATCATCATGCTGTATAATGGAGTAGAGAGAGGAAACATCAGCTGTAACCAAAATTGCCTGCTCTCTTCCTATCAAACTCACATTTTGCAAACAATTTAGAAAATTCTTAGTGTCCCTTATATATGAACGAGTTCTAATAACACTTTTTTGCAAGAACCGGTCCAAATACTGGCCCATTCTGGCAGAGACCGAGTCAATGCTGTTGACAATAGGCCTAGCCGGAGGGTTGGACGGGTCTTTATGGATTTTTGGCAAGGTGTAGAACGTGGGTATCCGGCTACTAGACAGAAGCAGGAATCTCTTTTCTTTTTCCGTTAAAACACCACTTCTTGAACCCATATGCACTAAAATATCCAATTCTTCCCTATAAGGCTTGGTGGGGTCATTATCTAGACGGTTATATGTAACCTTGTCTGAAAGCATATCCATAACCTGGTTGTGATAATACTCCTTTGAGAGTATTACCACCCCCCCTCCTTTATCTACTGGTCTTATGATAATGTCTTTTCTTTCCTCCAGCATAGTGATCCCCTCACTAATATGTCTCATGTTCATCTGTTTAATAGGTTTGAGATGTTCCAAATCTCGTAGAATTAATCCTTTGAACACCTCCACTTGATGGTTGGGGTTATTAAGGGGGTTAAACAGGGACTTGTTTTTCAGGCCGCTATTGATCGCAACCCCCGACTTTTGAGTTGTTGTTGACATATTAAGGGTACATCCCAAAAAGTATTTTTTGATGTTTATCTTTCTGATATACTTGTGGATGTCAATAAAGACATCGAACTTGTTCCTTGTTTTTTTCAGGCCGCATTTTAAGCCTAAATTTAAAATATTAATTTCTTTGTGTGTTAATTGTTTGCTGGTCAAATTAAAGATGCCCTCTACTCCGACTCTCTTCTTCTTTTTTTGGGCCCTTGATCCTGCCCTGCAGCCCCGATATTTTCTTCCTTTGAATATGGGTGCTGTGGTTGATCTTTCGGTCATTGCTGTTGTTGGTTTTTCCAATATGGAGTGTTGGAATTGTCCTGGGACTGCGGATCCCTGTATTGAACCCATGGTTGAGGCCTCCCTCTGCGTGGGACTTGGTTCCGACCTTTGGACGAGAGCCCCCCCCTTTCCCTAAAAAAGGACGAGGATGTGGGTAATTGTTGACATAATTATTGACATAATTTTCTTGGTTACCCCGGTATTCTTGTAAGGGTTGAAATCTATTGTGTGTGAGTATGTCATAAGTATTAGATTGTGAGTATCCATTATGATTGGATCTTCTTCCATTACCCCTTGATTTCCTTCCTCCTTTATATATAGGGGTAGAATACCCAATTGGTGAATTTGCATACTCTGTATCTCCTATACGAGAATTCGGATGTATAGGATGATTGATAGGTAATGGTGTCGGTGTGGGTCGCTTTGGCTGCTGTGGGGGTGCAGGTGGTTCACTATACTTGCTGCCATGAGTAAATAGCTGCTGTAACTTGAAACCCACACCATTAAAAAAGTCAAGCCATTCCTGTATAGAGCCTTGGTCTTCCAAACCATCCTGTGGGGCAACGTCCCATCTAAGGCTCCTAATTATGACTTTTTCTTTGATGTATTGTTCAAGACTACATATGTCCCACCAGGTGCGTACATTGCTCCATTGTAATTAGTTTGTGTGGTGGTAGGTTCATAACTAGTGAACCTTGGTGTGGGTTTCAAGTTAAAGCAGCTGGTCCTCCAAAGAAAAAAATGTAAAATGGCCAACTTAGAATTGAAAATAAATGATTTACAACAACAGCTAGACCCTATAAAGGATAGCCAACAAATCATAGATTTTAATGCTAGGATACAAAAGAAATTGGAAAAAGTTGATAGAGAGACACAAAAAAAGAAACTGAAGAAATATCATAGAGATTTAGAAGACTTTAAAACTAATTCTATTTATTCATGGCAGCAAGTATCTTGCAAAAATGAGGCAGGGGAGCGACTCACTGGTGAACCACCCGCACCCCCACAGCAGCCAAAGCGACCCACACCGACACCATTACCTATCAATCATCCTATACATCCGAATTCTCGTATAGGGGATACAGAGTATGCAAATTCACCAATTGGGTATTCTACCCCTATATATAAAGGAGGAAGGAAATCAAGGGGTAATGGAAGAAGATCCAATCATAATGGATATTCACAATCTAATACTTATGACATACCCACACACAATAGATTTCAACCCTTACAAGAATACCGGGGTAACCAAGAAAATTATGTCAATAATTATGTCAACAATTACCCACATCCTCGTCCTTTTTTAGGGAAAGGGAGGGGGCGCTCGTCCAAAGGTCGGAACCAAGTCCCACGCAGAGGGAGGCCTCAACCATGGGTTCAATACAGGGATCCGCAGTCCCAGGACAATTCCAACACCCCATATTGGAAAAACCAACAACAGCAATGACCGAAAGATCAACCACAGCACCCATATTCAAAGGAAGAAAATATCGGGGCTGCAGGGCAGGATCAAGGGCCCAAAAAAAGAAGAAGAGAGTCGGAGTAGAGGGCATCTTTAATTTGACCAGCAAACAATTTACACACAAAGAAATTAATATTTTAAATTTAGGCTTAAAATGCGGCCTGAAAAAAACAATGAACAAGTTCGATGTCTTTATTGACATCCACAAGTATATCAGAAAGATAAACATCAAAAAATACTTTTTGGAATGTACCCTTAATATGTCAACAACAACTCAAAAGTCGGGGGTTGCGATCAATAGCGGCCTGAAAAACAAGTCCCTGTTTAACCCCCTTAATAACCCCAACCATCAAGTGGAGGTGTTCAAAGGATTAATTCTACGAGATTTGGAACATCTTAAACCTATTAAACAGATGAACATGAGACATATTAGTGAGGGGATCACTATGCTGGAGGAAAGAAAAGACATTATCATAAGACCAGTAGATAAAGGAGGGGGGGTGGTAATACTCTCAAAGAAGTATTATCACAACCAGGTTATGGATATGCTTTCAGATGAGGTTTCATATAAACGTCTAGATAATGACCCCACCCAGCCTTATAGGGAAGAATTGGATATTTTAGTGCATATGGGTTCAAGAAGTAGTGTTTTAACGGAAAAAGAAAAGAGATTCCTGCTTCCGTCTAGTAGCCGGATACCCACATTCTACACCTTGCCGAAAATCCATAAAGACCCGTCCAACCCTCCGGCTAGGCCTATTGTCAACAGCATTGACTCGGTCTCTGCCAGAATGGGCCAGTATTTGGACCGGTTCTTGCAAAAAAGTGTTATTAGAACTCGTTCATATATAAGGGACACTAAGAATTTTCTAAATTGTTTGCAAAATGTGAGTTTGATAGGAAGAGAGCAGGCAATTTTGGTTACAGCTGATGTTTCCTCTCTCTACTCCATTATACAGCATGATGATGCCTTATTAGCACTCAATTGGGCCCTTAGCCAAAGAGAAGATCTCCCCCACAACCAAAAGATTTTTCTAAGGAATGCCCTGGATTTTTGCCTTAGTTATAATTATTTTTGGTATGACGGTGCATTCTACTCACAACAAAGAGGCGCTGCGATGGGCGCGAAATTCGCACCCAGCATTGCCAATTTGTTTATGGCGGAGTGGGAAGATAAGACCATTTTCAGAGAACAAAGGCCCGAATTAATATTTTACAAGCGCTTTATTGATGACCTGCTCTTTATTTGGGATGGCACATCCCATTCATTGGAAACATTCATACAGGCCTTGAATAATAATAGTAACAACATCAAGCTTACTTCAGACTGGCATAAAGAGGAAATAAACTTTTTGGATGTCACCATTTATAGAGTGAACGATAAACTAGAAACAAGAGTTTATTTCAAAAAAACTGATAGTAACAGTTATTTGCCCATCTCAAGTGGTCATCATCCCTTATGGCTCCGTAATATTCCGAAGGATCAGATTATGAGGGTAAGAAGAAATTGCTCTGAAGATGCACAGTTCTTGGCCCAATCTAAAGTCCTCACAGATAGGTTTGAAGCCAGAGGTTATGACCCGTTAATATTGAAGAAGGTGGTTGAAGAAGTGGTAACAATACCTAGATCCACATGCTTACAAGAAATACGTCCAGTAGGATCTGAGTTATCACAAATTCAAGCAAATCAGAATAAAGAATGGGGTTTTATTTCCCAATTCCATGTTCAATACAAGGAAGTGGAGGAAATCTTTAAAAGACACTGGCACATACTTTTGATGGATAAGAAACTCACCACAGTACTACCTCCTGTACCCCAATTTATCTATAGGAAAACCACCAGTTTTGGGGACAGAATAGTAAAAAAAGTGATTGATCCCCCTAAGTGTCCTCCAACATTTTGGGACCGTAATGGCTTCTTTGCATGCAGGAAATGCAAAGCCTGCAGAGAGGTCTCGAGACCCCTTAGAGGTGTTGACAATTTCCATTCTCCAGTGAATAATCGCAGCTTTGAAATTAAACAGTTTAGTACATGCAACAGTACCTTTGTAGTGTATGCATTAAAATGTCCATGCAGTCTAATTTATAATGGCCGCACCAAAAGATTATTGCGGGTGAGAATAGCTGAACATATACACAACATAAAAATAGGCTATAAGGATCACAACGTCTCACTGCATTTTAAATTAAAACATAATAGGGATCCGACAGGATTAGAATTTTGGGAGGTAGAACACCTCCAACCCTATTGGAGAGGCATAAATCGCATCAGGGAGTTATCCAAGCGCGAAACTCGGTGGATTTACTCTGTGGATGTGATTTCGCCCAAGGGTCTCAACATGGAACTCGACATTAATTGCTTCATCGGTGACACTTAGGTACACCTGGGGTATATAATTTCTGTGTTATTTAATATTTAATATATACATTCTAACACTCTCTAATGCTTTCCAATCTCATCTGATGGACTCTATATTGATTATTATTGTTTTTTTATTAGCATTGATCATTTTATTAAGGATTGTTTTTAATCTTTTTTGGCCATGTTTTCAGTACGGCCATTTTAAATGTATTTACTAAGTGCAATTTATTGTATGTAATTGAGATATACTATTTTTGTATAATCTTCAGTTAGTAGTATGTAGTTTACTTTTTATCTGGTTGTAGATGTAATTCACCTTTTTGGCTTGATAGGATTCTGTATATCCAAAAAATCGCTATGCATTTTACTAATTTAGACATTATGTCATTATGCTGAAAGAGGGTTCAGTATGATGAATTAATGCTATGTAATGCTATTGTGGACGATTGCACTATATAGGAGAGAATATGTTTATGGCAATTGTAAAGAATACCTATAGTGCTCCCGTTGGTGTTCCGGTAGTTGCGCTGCGGAGCAATATTTGCAGCGCACATACTGGGTGACTCTGAGCATTGTAGCTACTTGTTTTATATGAATGGATCACCTTCCACACAAAAAAACGGTCCGGAGTTGGCTGATTCTCCCACTGCTGACAGTATTGAGCATGGGGGCAGGAACTTAAAACCTTCCCCGGACCTAAGTCTCTGCTGACTGGTAGCTGCACCCGTCACACACATAAATACCGGCTTCCTGTCTGGTGTGTCACGCCCTCAGAAGAAGTCCGGGATAGGATGAAACGTCAGGGACGTGACGCACTGGAAGTGACACATGCGCTCCATCGACTGAGGAATCAGGAAGCGCACAGCTGTAACTACACACAGTGAGCGCTCCTGTCATCCCTGTTGGATTGAAGGACGCAACAGGTACAGTGCACTTAATTTTCTTTGCTCTTATCTAATGATTATCTGGTACGCATGTTTTTAAAGGGAAATGTTTAGATGTTTTAATAAAAGTGTTTAGTGGTATCACACTATGTGGACATTTATTTCTCCCACATATTGCATTGGAACTACCGAGAATTAGACTGACATCTGGTGGTCGTTTGGAAAGTGGTGCAGACCGACTAATACTAATCAAGGCTCATATTGGTTAAATTTCTGGTGAGTGAGTTTTTCATTGGGGATCCCAGCACGTGGTGTATTGCTTGGTGAATGGATTAACTACCCTCACAGAACACGAGAATATTGACTAGGGGGATTTTTATTATCTGTTTCCCGTCTATGCACTTTATGAACTTGATTGGAAAAAAGGACCTTATTTATTGGGGACACGCAGCGCTGCTGCAATACTGAAGGAATGCTATTGACTTAATTCACTCATTATTGCCTACATATATAATATACATTCATTACCCAGACCTAAATCAATACGTGACAGGCCTCCTACTGAGGCTGATTGACAAGAATACACCTTAGCAACAGGATTATGCATTCTCCAAACATATGTAAGGCCCATCTCCAAAAGAAGATGGGCAAACGGTGTGGGTCTCTGTGTTCTTTGCACGTTGTCCCCAACTCTGGTACTCAATTTATCTTTTTCCAAGTCAATGTAGTTATTGAAATCCCCTATAGCCAAAATTGATATACCCGGAAAGTGGGATGTATAATCTGCTAATAGTGTCAGGAGAGTGGCTGAGAATGGAGGAGGAATATACAACCCTGCCATTATACATTTAGTCCCATTAAGGGAGCATAATAAGAATATATAGCGCCTATCAGGGTCTATTTTAACTTCCTGGAAGGAGAACTGTGTGCCTCTTCTGATCAAGAGACTCACTCCCCTCGAATACACAGAATATGTGGCATGATACTGGTGACAAAATTGCCTTTGTGCAAATGACGGGGTGGACAACGGGGGGAAGTGAGTCTCCTGCAGGCATATCACGTTAGCATCTAGACGTTTGATCATGTGCAGGCATTTAACAGGGTTATTAAGGCCCCTAACATTCCAGGACAATATTCTAGTTATTTGAGACATTGTAATAACATAACAATAAAAGGAGAGGTATACCCTGAGAATGCTGTACCAGCAGACAGCAACATCACCTGGTATCCGGTATACCGAGACACCCACCAGAACAATATCCTTGAGGTACATTTTGATATCGGCGAGAGGGAGGTCAGTTCCTGTGGAGCTGTCATTATACTAGGGTAGATGAAGTCTACAATTATCAAGCAAAATGATGAAGAGGTCATGGTGAAAAATCCAAGGTAAGTAGGAAAAGAAAAAGAAAAAAGAAAGAACAAAAACAAAACATAACTGGCCAACAGGGCCTTATAAACTTGTTAAAACACCTGTAGAGGTCTGTACCAGACCATCTTGGGGGCAACAGTGGAAGCGCACTTCAGTGTCTTAAAACTTCTCAGCAGCTAGAACTACAGCTGCAATCAATAGTAGAACTTTGAAACAAGTAATCGGATATCTCCGCCTTGACATGAAGTCAGTGGAAAGATTGAAACCGTGGTGGTCTTCTACAGTTGAGCCTTAGTGGACAGCCTTCACGATGGTGCAGGGCGCCGATTGTGAGCTTCACGGATAGTTTGCTCCTCCCGGTCCAGCCATTGTGCAGCTGTAGATGGAGAATCAAAGAATTGTACTGATCCCAGTACCTCAACTCTCAGACAGGCTGGGTACAGCATGGCATATTTGAGATTGAGATCTCTTAGCACGTTGTTTTTGTAGATCAGCAGAGAAATCTGGAAAGAGTGATATTTTAGCATTATCAACTTTTAAAGGCAGCAGGTTTCAATCTGGCATTGCATAAAATCGCATCCCGGTCCTTGTAATTGGGGAGTTTAAATAGGAAGGGCCTTGGAGGGGCACCCGGCTGCGGAGGTCTGGCCAGGACCCTATGTGCACGTTCCACAGAAAACATCGGGGAAAACACTTCCCTGCCAAAGGCAGTAATCAGCCACTTTTCAATGAACTCCACAGGGTTCTTCCCTTCCATACGTTCAGGAATACCTATGGCTCTCACATTGTTTCTTTTCATTCTGTTCTCTAAATCTTCTAAACAGGATGTATGTTGTGAGAGCAAATGGTTGTTATATGTGGGATCTCTTTGCATGGGTGCCATATCATCTTCTATGGAACTCACCCGTCCCTCTAAAGCTGAGGTTCTTTCTCTTAATTTCTGTGTATCTTGATGTAAGAAAGTGATCTCTGTTTTTACCCCTTTAATCTCTGTGGTGAGCGCTGCTATAGAAATATTGCATGTGTTCACAGCAGTGAAAATGTCCCGCATTGTGGTGGGAGTGTCATGGTCTGGGGCTGCATGGGTGCTGCTGGCACACTCTGAACTCTGTAGGTTCACCATCCATATTAGGGCTTAATGAGGCCTGAGGCCTGGCAGGGACATCCCCTGGAGTACTCACAGTGTCCCATGTAAATGCTGCACCGCTGTTGTCTTCTAAGAGCAGCCTATCGTCCCTTTCTGAGACCTCCCCTGACGAGTCCTCCGGATTGCTGAAAGAGGCTACAGGGTCCATGGAGAAAGGCATGGAGAACAGCTTTTCAGCTGCCAACCTGTGTAGTTCTTTTGACGTACACTGTGTTCTGGCGCCATTTTGGCCCATGAGGTCTGAAGACTGGGCCGAATTCTGCCTTTTTGTGGAGGCCATCGGGTACTCAGCAGCTATATAGCGTTACCCACAGGCTCAGGGAGTGTTCCGATCACCGGCCAGCTGTATGTGGAGCAGGTTGAAGGACTTTCTCAGGATAGATGGACGGATTTTTGATGGAGAGCTCTGAGAATGCGTCCGGCTACATCCGCTGCCTGGCCATGCCCAGCGTCTATATCCTTACAACATATTCATGATACATACCTGGTGGACTAACAAATGAAGCTGTGAGACAACGTGGATTAATACTAATAACCAATATGGCTATGATATGCTAGTTTATTCAACTGACTTATTGGATGGATGGGCTTTTTTCCTTTGCTTTGCCTGGTTGGTTTCTATGCTCCATGTGATACTGTTGATTTTCAGCTTTCAGGCCAAGACCTATTTTGAGCTTTCAGTGCTGTCACACTCTGAATGACAATTGCGCGGTCATGCAGCACTTTACCCATATTACATTTTTAGCATTTTTTTCACACAAATAGAGCTTTCTTTTGGTGGTATTTAATTACCACTGTTTGTTTTTTAATTCTCTAAATACAGTAAACAAAAAAGAGATTGAAATTTTTTCTGTTTTTTAAATTTAGCAAATAAATAATCTTTCTTCATACGTTTAGGCCAAAATGTATAATATTGCATTTCTTTTGTGAAAATAACCCAAATCAGTGTATATTATTTAGTCTGTAGGAAAGTTATAGAGTCCACAAACTATGGAGTACTGTATATATATCTGAAAATCCATCAATCATGATGTACTGATGGCCTATCTAATTTCATGAGGCTCAAAAATTCCAGGACAATACAAATACCCCCCCAATGACCCCTTTTTGGAAAATATATAGCCATGGCAAGTTTTTTGAAGTTGTAATCAATTAGTTATCATTTTTTTTTTAATTAAGAAATATATATATATACAGTATCTCACAAAAGTGAGTACACCCCTCACATTTTTGTAAATATTTTATTATATCTTTTTTATGTGACAACACTGAAGAAATCACACTTTGCTACAACGTAAAGTAGTGAGTGTACAGCTTGTATAACTGTGTAAATTTGCTGTCCCCTCAAAATAACTCAACACACAGTCATTAATGTCTAAACCGCTGGCAACAAAAGTGAGTACACCCTTAAGTGAAAATGTCCATATTGGCCCAAAGTGTCAATATTTTGTATGGCCACCATTTTTTTCCAGCAATACCTTAACCCTCTTGGGCATGGAGTTCACCAGAGCTTCACAGGTTGCTACTGGAGTCCTCTTTCACTCCTCCATGACAACATCACGGAGCTGGTGGATGTTAGAGATCTTGCGCTCCTCCACCTTCCATTTGAGGATGCTCCACAGATGCTCAATAGGGTTTAGGTCTGGAGATATGCTTGGCCAGTCCATCACCTTTACCCTCAGCTTCTTTAGCAAGGCAGTGGTCATTCTGGGCGTGTGTTTGGGGTCATTATCATGTTGGAATACTGCCCTGAGGCCCAGTCTCTAAAGGAAGGGGATCATACTCGGCTTCACTATGTCACAGTACATGTTGACCTTCATGGTTCCCTCAATAAACTGTAGCTCCGCAGTGCCAGCAGCACCCATGCAGCCCCAGACCATGACACTCCCACCACCATGCTTGACTGTAAACAGGACACACTTGTTATTGTAATCCTCACCTGGTTGCCACCACACACACTTGACACCATCTGAACCAAATAAGTATATCTTGGTCTCATCAGACCACAGGACATGGTTCCAGTAAGTCATGTCCTTAGTCTGCTTGTCTTCAGCAAACGATTTGCCGGCTCTCTGGTGCATCATCTTTAGAAGAGGCTTCCTTCTTGCACAACAGCCATGCAGACCAATTTGATGCAGCGTATGGTCTGAGCACTGACAGGCTGACCCTCCACTAATTCAACCTCTGCAGCAATGCTGGCAGCACTCATATGTCTATTTCCCAAAGACAACCTCTGGATATGAAGCTGAGCACGTGCACTCAACTTCTTTGGTCGACCATGCTGAGGCCTGTTCTATGTAGAATCTGTTCTGTTAAACCGCTGTATGGTCTTGGCCACCATGCTGCAGCTCAGTTTCAGGGTCTTGGCAATCTTCTTATAGCCTAGGCCATCTTTATGTAGAGCAACAATTCTTTTTTTTTAGATCCTCAGAGAGTTCTTTGCCATGAGGTGCCATTTTGAACTTCCAGTGACTAGAATGAGAGAGTGAGAGTGATAACACCAAATTTAACACACCTGCTCCCCATTCACACCTGAGACCTTATAACACTAAGGAGTCACATGACAATGGGGTGGGAAAATGGCTAATTGGGCCTAATTTGGACACTTTCACTTAGGGGTGTACTCACTTTTGTTGCCAGCTGTGTGTTGAATTATTTTGAGGGGACAGCAAATTTACACTGTTATACACTGTACACACATTACTTTACATTGTAGCAAAGTGTAATTTCTTTAGTGTTGTCACATGAAAAAGATATAGTAAAATATTTACAAAAATGTGAGGGGTGTACTCATTTTGTGAGATACTGTGTGTGTGTATATATATATATATATATTACTGTATTATGATACTGTATTATGATACTGTACCGCTCTGGTGGCATTATGTGAAAAGAATATTTAGATAATTTTTTTTTTCTTTTCACATTTTGTTATTTTTTTCACATAATGTCACCAGTGCAGTACAGTATCATCATACAGTGGGAAAAATAATTATTTGATCCCCTGCAGATTTTGTAAGATTGTCCACTTACAAAGAAATTAAGGGTCTATAATTTTTATCATAGGTGTATTTTACATGATAGAGACAGAATATCAACCAAAAATCCAGAATTAAACAAATGCTATAAATTAAGTTGCAGTTCAGTGAATAAAATAAGTATTTGATGCCAAGCAAAACATAACTTAGTACTTGGTGGAGAAACCCTCATTGGCAAGCAGAGAGGTAAGATGTTTCTTGTAGTTGGTGACCAGGTTTGCACACATCTCAGGAGGGATTTTGGTCCACTCTTCTTTACAGATCTTCTCTAAATCCTTAAGGTTTCTTGGCTGTCTCTTGGTAACTCAAAGTTTCAGCTTCCTCCATAAATTTGGATTAAGGTCTGGAGACTGACTAGGCCACTCCATGACCTTAATGTGCTTCTTCTTGAGCCACTCATTTGTTGCCTTGGTGGTATGTTTTGGGTCATTGTCATGCTGGAAGACCCATCCATGACCCATCTTCAGTGTTCTGGCTGAGGGAAGAAGGTTCTCATTCAAGATTTACAATACATGGCCCCGTCCTTTGGCCCCTCAATGCAGCAAAGTCAACCTTTACCTTTAGCAGAGAAATAGCACCAAAGCATCATGTTTCCACCTACGTGCTTGACTGTAGGGGTGGTGTTCTTAGGGTCATAGTCAGCATTTTTCTTCCTCCACACATGACAAGTCGAGTTAATGCTATTGGTAGAGCTCAATTTTGGTCTCATGTGACCACAGGACTTCCTCCCAATCCTTCTTTGAATCATTTAGAATCATTTAGATGTTCATTGGCATGACTGTACATGTACCTTCATAAGGAAGGGGACTCACCGTGTTTGGAGGAAGAAAAATGCTGACTATGACCCTAAGAACACCATCCCTACAATCAAGCACAGAGATCTGCGGTGATTGGTTACAGCGATCACATGGTTCTAGCAGCGGATTGGTACACTGATCCATCATCAGACACAGTGGATGACAGATCACACCGCAGCATAGCCAGATCCTGGAAGAACATCATATAGCATCCATCCAGTATGGAGAGCTCCTGCCCAGCCATTATATTATAATAGGCTAGGCGGAAAGCAATTAATATGTCATATTAGTTTGGCTTGTATGTAGTGGCTAAAAGTGGCTCAGACGTCTGATGTTTGAGATGACAACGTTGTCATTTTTTAATATATGTGGAGGGTAAAGGTGTTTTGTATAAATTTAATTTCCTTACAGCTCCATATCAACCACCTCCCAAATCATTTGGTGTAGGGGGTATTATGGTGTGGGGTTGTTTTTCAGGAGTTGGGCTTGGCGCCTTAGTTTCAGTGAAGTAAACTCTTAAGGCATCAGTATACCAAGACATTTTGGGGATGGCTCCTTCCTGTTCCAAAATGACTGTGCACCAGCCACAAAGCAAGGTCCATAAAGACGTGGATGATTGAGTTTGGGGTGCAGGAACTTGAATGACCTGCACAGGGTCCTGACCTTAACCTGACAGAACACCTTTTGGATGCATTAGAGTCAAGTACAACATCAATACCTGACCTCACAAATCCACTTCTGGAAGAATAGTCAAATATTTCCAAAGACACACTCCTAAACCTTGTGCACAGCCTTCACAGAAGAGTTGGAGCTGGTATAGCTACAAAGGGTGGGCCAACTCAATATTGAACCCTACGGACAAAGACTGGGATACAATTAAAGTTTATGTGTATGCCAATATTATATTGTGCTTGACAATATAGTGTGTATATATATATATATATATATATATATATAAAACGTCCGATTTTTGTGGCATGCTAGTCTCATGTCGAAAGTGAAGAAAATCTCCATAGGCGACGTTTAAAAAATTCTACAGGTTGCATGTTTTGAGTTACAGAGGAGGTCTAGGGCTAGAATTATTGCTCTCACTCTACTGATTGTGGCGATACCTCACATGTGTGGTTTGAACACCCTTTCATATGCAGGCGCTACTCACGTATGCATTTGCTTCTGTACGCGAGCTCGTCGGGGCGGGGTGCGTTTAAATATTTTTTTTTTCTTATTTATTTTACCTTTTATTTTTATAATTTTAAAAAAAAATGTCACTTTTATTCCTATTACAAAGAATGTAAACATCCCTTGTAATTGAAAAAAATTACATTGCATGACAGGACCTCTATGAGATCTGGGGTCAAAAAGATCTCAGATCTCATATTTACACTAAAATGCTATAAAAAAAAATGTCATTTAAAAAAAAATATTTAAAAAAATGTCCCTTTAAGAGCTATGGGTGATGTTTTAACATCACTTCCACCCTGCAATGTCATGGAAATGGGTAAAGCACCAAAGCACCTTGTCCCCATGTTGCTGGGGACAAGGGCCTCATCCCTGTAAGCCTTGCCTGGTGATTGTGGCGGTCTGCGTGTGGGGGGCTTATCAGAATCTGGAAGCCCCCTTTAACAAAGGGACCCCCAGATCCCACCCCCCTGTGTGAAATGGTAATGGAGTACAAATGTACCCCTACCTTTTCACAAAAAAAGTGTCAAAATGTTAAAAACGACAAGACACAGCATGGGGACAAGTCTTTTTTAAAAAAATAAAAAAATAAAAATGTCCCACGATGCCCATTCATCTTCTTATATCGCTCCGCTGGCGGACCGAAAAAGAAAAAGAAAGCCACCGATCCACCTCTATGGGAGTCTCCCACCGTGTGACTCTTCTTCGCTGATGACAGTTCTTATATAACTGAGGGTGGGGCCACCCGGTGACGTCCCGGGTGACCCTGCCCCCTCTGACACCACAGGGACTTTCCCATGGCTTCCCCGTGGCATCAAAGGGGGAGTGGCCACCCATTTACATAACCAGGTGGCCCAACCCCCCTCTGACACCACAGGGAAGCCATGGGAAAGTCCCCGTGGCATCAGAGGGGGCGGGGTCACCCGGGTACATCACCAGGTGGCCCCGCCCTCAGTTATATAAGAACTGTCATCAGTGAAGAAGCGTCACACGGCAGGAGCCTCCCATAGAGGAGGATCGGTGGCAGATTTTTTTTCCATGTCCCCAAGCTGTGTCTTTTAATTTTTAACATTTTGACACGTTTTTTGTGAAATGGTAGGGGTACATTTGTACCCCGTTACCATTTCACACAGGGGGGGCGGGATCTGGGATCCCCTTGTTAAAGGGGGCTTCCAGATTCTGATAAGCCCCCTGCCCGCAGACCCCCACATCCACCGGGCAAGGGTTGTGGAGATGAGGCCCCTGTCCCCATCAACATGGGGACAAGGTGCTTTGGGGGCTACCCCAAAGCACCCTCCCCATTGTGAGGGCATGTGGCCTGATACAGTTCAGGAGGGGGGATGCTCTCGTTCTCCCTTCTTTTCCTGTGGCCTGCCAGGTTGCGTGCTCAGATAAGGGTCTGGTATAGATTTTAGGGGGGACCCGCTATGCCATTTTTTAAAATTTTGGAGCAGGGTTCCCCTTAAAATCCATACTAGACCTGAGGGGTCTGGTATGGATTTTTGGGGGGATGCCTATGCCATCTTTTTTTTAAATTTAGCTCAAGGTTCCCCTTAATTTCCATATCAAACCCAAGGGGCCTGGTATGGATTTTAGGGGGACCCCACGCAATTTAAAAAAAAAAATTTGGTTCAGGGTTCCCCTTAACATTCATACCAGACCCAAAGGGCCTGGTAATGGACTGGGGGGGATCCCATGCTCTTTTTTTCAATGAGTTTTATCAATATTGCCGAGACCCGACAATTCATTACAGCCACGATCAGTTTTAAATGACAATTTTTCCTTTTTTTTTCCATTTTTCTGTGGTACTGCTCTAAACACTGGAAAAATGCACCACTTTACGGGCATACTATAGACATCCCATGTTTGCAGGTTTTCCTTCATCTTGCACAGGTTCTTTAACCACTTCAACACCGGCCCATAGTCAAATGAAGGCCACAGATGGCCGCAGCGTTGATCGGGACCCGGTGCGTGTGCCCGGTGGCCGCGATGTTCGCCAGGCACCCGTGATTGCCCGTTAACCGAGCAGGACTGTGGATCTGTGTGTGTAAACACACAGATCCACGTCCTGTCAGGTGAGAGGAGACCGATCTGTGTTCCCAGATCTGTGTTCCCAGTACAGAGGAACAATGATCGGTCTCCTCCCCTTGTGAGTCCCCTCCCCCTACAGTTAGAATCACTCCCCTAGGAAACATATTTAACCCCTCGTGTCCCCCTAGTGGTTAACCCCTTACCTGCTTGTAATTTTATAGCATTGATCGCTGTGTAAATGTGAATGGTCCCAAAAATGTGTCAAAAGTGTCCGATTTGTGTCCACCATAATGTCGCAGTCACAAAAAAAATCGCAGAGCCACCATTACTAGTAAAAAAAAAAAAAAAAATAATTTTTTTTTAAAATGCCATAAATCTATCCCGTATTTTGTAGACGCTATAACTTTTGCACAAACCAATCAATATACGCTTATTGCGATTTTTTTTACCAAACATATGTAGAAGAATACGTATCAGCCTAAACTGAGGAAAAAATTAGTTTTTTTTTTAAATTGGGATATTTATTATAGCAAAAAGTATAAAATATTGTGTTTTTTTCAAAATTGTCGCTCTCCTTTTGTTTATAGCGCAAAAAATAAAAACCGCAGAGGTGATCAAATACCACCAAAAGAAATCTCTATTTGTGGGGAAAAAAGGACGTTAATTTTGTTTGGGTACAGCGTCGCACGACCGCGCAATTGTCGTTTAAAGTGCGACAGCGCTGAAAACTAAAAATTGGTCTGGGAAGGAAGGGAGTGAAAATGCCCTGTATTGAACCGGTTAAATCAGAGTCAATGGCTTGGTATTTTGGACAGCTATTTTAGCTAAGCTAAATTCCCAAAACATGTCCTGTTGGGGGTACTTAAGGACTGAGGCTGAGAACCACTGCGCTAAAATGGAAAATTGTATACTTACCTCTCTGTAATTTTCCTTTCCTGTTGCCTATCAATGGCAGCATATGCACAATCCATGCATATGCTACCATGAAGGCACCAGGAAAGTAGATTTTAGCCCGGGTTCACACTATAAAGGGCTGCGGATCGCACAGGAGCGCTGTGTGTCCCTGTTCCCCGTTTCAGGGATGAATCAGGGCCAATTCTATGCCTGAATTCGGCCCTGAAACGGAGCCAAAGATGCACAGCGTTTTTGTGCAGTGCGCTCCGCAGCCGCCCCGGAGATATGTGAACCGGCTCCATAGGGAGCCAGTCACATTCTCCTGCTATGTGAATTAGATGCGGGGAAACGCACATCTAATTCACATAGGTTTGAACCCGGGCTTAGACAAATCACACCATTTTTTGTTTTGCCATGCCAATCAGCCTAGTTCAGCTACAGCTGGGAAATCTGTTGCATGAAAATTGTTTAAGGGGGAGTGTAAAATGCATTACTTAGATTGAGCATGCATCTGCAAAACAAATTATTAACAAACCACATTAAATATAACAATTTGCTACACATTTTATTGGTTAACAAAACAGGACTTGGAAAAGAGCAAGGAAAGCAAAACACACATGTATGTTAATTTGAGACACTAACAGAATATGGTTTTGAGGTCTGACCATTTTTCAGAGGAAATTAACAAGAGTTAAAAGGACTGTGCCCACAAACAGACAGTCTCTTGAGGATTTATACATTTAGTAGTCATGACAGCTTGAGGAAGATTTTGCAAAATAATGCAGCAGAGACAATTAAATCAAAGTGAAACTAACAATCTACAAACAACACAGACTGACAACATCAAAAATATTTCAGTGAAAAATACCCCCCCAAAAAAAACAAGAAAA